>NC_057797.1:251382032-251626928 GCF_018294505.1 Triticum aestivum
ACTGTGGCTCACAGATTACTATTACACCAGATGCAAGGCCTGATGATTCCGCTCCAGGAGACGTGCTTGAGCTCAAGTGAGAGTTCGAGGAGGACTCTCAACGTTACTATGTTTCCTTTCCTGATGATCAGTAGTGGTGCCCAGTTGGGGGTGATTGGGACCGTGTCACATGTTGGGTTATCTTTTATTTTGGCGCCGTAGTCGGGCCATGAGTGTTTGGATGATGTAATGTTATTTATGTACTTGATTGACGTGGCGAGTGTAAGCCAACTATGTTCTCCCCTTTATTATTCATATTACATGGGATGTTGTGAAGATTGCCTAACTTGCGACGTATGCCTTCAATGCGATTATACCTCTAAGCCGTGCCTCGACACGTGGGAGATATAGTCGCATCGAGGGTGTTACAAGTTGGTAATCAGAGCCTTCCCCGACCTTAGGAGCCCCATTGCTTGATCGTTTTATCAGCCGAGTTGTGTCTAGAAAAAAATGTTTTGAGTCATTTAGGAATTATATATCAGAGAGTTTAGGAATTCTTTTTACTTCCCAGTCTCCTCATTGCTCTGGTAAGGCATCCTGACGTAGAGTTTTGACTCTTCTCTTCTCAAATTTCACTAAATTTTTTTTAGGATCACGCGGGTATCTTGGAATCGTTCCGATGGTTTTATGATGAGAACATTGTCTTGGTGCCTCCTATCAGGGGTTTAGTGGAAGTGTCCCGGGGAGTTGAGCTCTGAGGTGTTGTCATCATAATTTTATTGTTGCAATTCTGGAATACCTGAGTTTAGTACGCCGACATCGAAAATCTCTTTTATACAGTTCATTGGTGAGATAACCTCGACGCCACCCAGTACTGGGGCGGGAGTTTGGGAGTATCGCCATAACTTATATAACGGATGCTTTTTGAAGGTTGAGGTAGATGGTTTCCGAAGTTTTTCTTGGTTATGTGTTGAAGGATGGATACAGCTGGATGTAGGATTTGCTAGTTTGGGTGAGATATTATGCTTCCCCTGTATCCCCAACACCTGATTGCATAACCGGAAAGGTTCGGGAGTTTCATATGTGGGAATTCTTGTAGCTCTAGTTCTTCTTCCACGGATATTGGTTTGAGATTAGGATTTCTTACCGATTATTCGTTCTTGATCCGTACCTTGTTGATTTATTTCTCTACCTTAATTCTACGTGGCTTCTCAATTTATGGAGATGTGACCATTTCAAGAGGAATGCATTCGTTCATTTTGTTCGGATGTGAAGACTATATGTTGCAATTTTCATTCCGTTGGATTCAGCTTCAATATTTATCTGTCAATGTGCTAATGGTAGTCAACCTCTTCAGGATGGCACCTCCAACGCGCACGACTCCGAATCCTGATCCGCCACCACCTCCACCTCCTCCAGAGGCATGGCAAGCTGTGATGGCCGCAACCAATGCAAACACACAGTTGATCATGCAAATTCTTCAAGAGTGCAATCAAGGCAACCAAGGGAATCAAGGCAACAATCAGAATCACTTTGCTACACTCAACCAGTTCCTTGCTAACGCGCCAAAGACATTCAGCAATTTGTGTTGAGGCAACCGATGCTGACGATTGGCTAGTGGATCTATGCAAGCATTTCGAGGGAAGTAATGTCAGGCCTGAGGACTTTGTCAAGTTCGCTTCCTTCCAACTCAAAGATCAAGCTGCAGAATGGTTCCAGCAGTATAAGGATCCCACAGGTGGACGTTTTATTACCTGGGATGAATTCCGTCAAGATTTTCGAGCTCATCATATTCCCCAAAGCGTGGTTGAAAGCAAGCGTGAGGAATTCCGCAATCTGAAGCAAGGCTCTTTGTCTGCCTATGACTACAACAAGTTGTTTCAGAAGCTCGCCCACTTTGCCAAGCAGGACGTCCCTGATGAGAAGAGCATGATATACCAGTTCAGGGGTGGTCTCAGAGAAGAAATCCAGCTAGCTCTTGTTCTCTTCGAGCCCTTGAGATACGATGAGTTCTACAACATGGCACTGAAGCAAGAGGCTGCTCAGTTGAGGTGTGATGCTTCCAAGAAGCGAGTCAGAGATGTTACTCCTTCTTCCTCTACTCAAGTGGCCAAGCAGTAGAAGTATTGGCTTCCTCCTCCTCCGTTTCGTCAGCCGTATCAGCAGAAGAGCAAAGGTGGCAGTGGATCTTCCCACCCACCCAACCCTGGCTTTCAGAACAAGACTTCGTCTCAAGCTCCAAGATCGAGTGCTCCATATCACCGTCCGCTTTTAGAGGTCATGTGCAACAAGTGCCAACAGAAGGGTCACTATGCCAACAAGTGTTTCAACCAGAGGTGTCTTCCTCCTCCTCCTCCTGTCAGATCGGCAAGTACAGCTATGGTCAAGCATAACCCCAAGCACACCAAGGTCAATTTGCTGAATGCAGCTCAGGCAGAGGACTCACCAGATGTGATTATGGGTAATCTTCCTGTTAATGATATTCCAGCTAAAGTTCTTTTTGACACTGGTGCATCGCATTGCTTCATTTCCAACCCTTTGCATCAAAGTATGAGTGCGATTATCAGTATCTGCAAAGTTCCTTGCAAATTGTGTCACCAGGCAAGCAGATGACAGCTAACACCTGCGTCCCGGAGGTTACTATCACCTTGGGTGACTACAAGTTCCTTTCTTCCCCAATTGTTCTTGGTAACTCGGATATTGATCTTATTCTCGGAATGGATTGGCTTTCTAAGCACAAGGCACATCTTGATTATGCTGCCAGGCAGATTCAATTGACTCATTCGTCTGAGGTTGTAATTGTCTTTGCCGCTCGTGATAATACTATCCGTCTGTTTTCTCTCAATGAGAAGGGTGAATTGGATGCCATTTCGCAAATTCCAGTCGTTTGCGAATATCAAGACGTCTTTCCAGAAGAGCTTCCAGGAATGCCTCCGCACCGGCCAGTTGAATTCGTTATTGATCTTGAGCCTGACACGGAACCTGTGTGCAAGCGTCCTTACAAGCTCGGACCTAAAGAGTTGAAGGAGCTGAAGAAGCAACTCGATATTCAATAGAAAATGGGTCTCATCCGACCTAGTTCTTCTCCGTGGGGTTGTGGTGTTCTTTTTGTGAAGAAGAAGGATGGAATGGACCGACTTTGTGTTGATTACCGTCCACTGAACAAGAAGACCATCAAGAACAAATACCCACTTCCCAACATCAACGAGCTGTTCGAACAACTCAAAGGTGCCCAAGTATTCTCCAAGCTTGATCTTCGTATGGGTTATCATCGGATTCGAATCCGTGAGCAAGATATTCCCAAGACGGCTTTCAGGACAAGCTATGGTTCATATGAATACACTGTCATGTCTTTTGGCCTCGTCAACGCTCCTCCGACGTTCTCTCGCATGATGAACTTCATCTTCAACGCCTACACCAATGACTTCCTTTTGGTCTATCTGGACGACATTCTGGTTTTCTCCAAGAACAAGGAAGATCATGCCAAGCACTTGCGTTTGGTACTCGATAAGTTGAGGGAACATTAGTTCTATGCCAACTTCTTCAAGTGTGAATTTTGGCTTGATGAGGTTCTTTATCTTGGTCATATCATCTCTGCCAAGGGCATTGCCGTGAATCCTGAGGAGGTGTCTGCAATTGTGAATTGGGAACCTCCTCAGAACGTGAAGCAACTCCGTAGCTTCCTCGGTCTCGCAAGCTATTGCCGAAGATTCATTGAAAACTTTTCTAAGACCGCGAAGCCTCTCTCTAATCTTCTCCAGAAGCATATCAAGTACGTTAGGTCTCCGGAGTGTGACATTGCTTTCAACACTTTGAAAGAGAAATTGATCACTGCTCCAGTTCTCACTCCGCCTGATGAATCCAAGCCGTACGAGATCTTTTGTGATGCCTCTCTCCAAGGTCTTGGCGCAGTATTGATGCAAGAGAAGAAAGTTGTTACTTATACCTCTCGCCAGTTGAAGCCTAATGAGAAGAACTACCCCACTCATGATCTCGAGTTGGCGGCAGTTGTGCATGCTCTTTTGACATGGAGACATCTTCTATTGGGAAGAAAAGTGGACATTTTCACTGATCACAAGAGTCTCAAGTACATCTTCACTCAGCCTAATCTCAACCTCAGGCAAACACGATGGGTCGAAATGATTCAAGAGTATAATCTGAGTATCGGGTATACTCCAGGCAAGGCCAATGTGATTGCTGACTCATTGAGCAGGAAAGCTTACTGCAACAGTCTGATTCTTAAGCCTTATCAACCCGAGCTTTGTGAAGCTTTCCGCAAACTTAATTTGCAAGTTGTTCCTCAAGGTCTCCTCGCCAACCTTCAAGTCTCTCCTACCTTGGAAGATCAGATTCGCCAAGCCCAGCTTCTTGATGCTATGGTGAAAAAGGTGAAGATTGGGATTGCCAAGAGTCAACCCAAGTACAAGTGCTACCGCCTTGATGACAAGGACATTCTCTTCTTCGAGGATCGTATTGTTGTACCCAAAGGTGACCTCCGTAAGTGATCATGAACGAGGCTCACAATTCTCTCCTCTCCATCCACCCTGGGAGCATGAAGATGTATCAGGACCTCAAGCAAGCTTAGTGGTGGACTCAAATGAAGCGCGAGATTGCTCAATTCGTGAATGAATGTGATGTCTGCAGAAGAGTGAAGGCAGAACACCAAAGGCCAGCAGGTCTCCTCCAACCTCTTGCCATTCCAGAATGGAAGTTTGACCACATTGAAATGGACTTCGTGACTGGGTTTCCAAAGTCCAAGCGTGGCATTGATGCTATATTCGTTGGCATCGACAAACTCACCAAAGTGGCTCATTTTCTGCCTATCAAAGAGTCGATTGCTACAGCTCAATTGGCGGAACTCTATACCTCTCGTATTGTCTCTCTGCACGGTATTCCTCAAGTGATCTCTTCAGACCGTGGCAGCATCTTTACATCCAAGTTTTGGGATTCTTTTCAGAAGGCCATGGGCACCAACATCCGCTTCAGCACAGCTTTCCATCCTCAAACTAGCGGTCAAGTCGAGCGTGTCAACCAGATTCTTGAAGATATGCTCAGGGCTTGTGTGATCTCCTTTGGCATGAAGTGGGAGGATTGTCTTCCTTATGCTGAATGCTCCTACAACAACAGTTTTCAAGCAAGTTCGGGCAAGGCCCCATTTGAAATTCTGTATGGCAAGAAGTGCCGTACCCCTCTCAACTGGTCTGAAACTGGTGAACGCCAGCTGCTGGGTAATGACTTAATCCCAGAGGCAGAAGAAATGTGCAAAGTCATTCGAGATAACCTCAAAGAAGCCCAATCCCGCCAGAAGAGCTACTATGATAGTAAGCACTGTGATTTGGCTTTCGAGATCGGAGATCATGTTTACCTCCGCGTCTCTCCTATGAAAGGTACTCGTCGCTTCGGTATCAAAGGGAAGCTTGCCCCCAGATACATGGGACCTTCCAAGATTGTCAGCAAGAGAGGGGACCTCGCCTATCAACTCGAGCTTCCTTCGAACTTTGCAAATGTTCATGATGTGTTCCATGTCTCTCATCTTCGAAAGTGCTTCAAGACTCCTGACCGCACGGTCAACTTCGAGGACATTGAGCTCCAAGAAGATCTCTCTTATAGTGAGCACCCAGTTGCTATTCTTGGAGAGACTGAACGCAAGACTCGCAACAAGTCAATCAAATTTCTCAAAGTCAAGTGGTCACACCATTCCGACCGTGAAGCTACCTGGGAACGCGAGGATCACCTCTGTTCTGAGTACCCGGCGTTCTTCCAGTCCTAGATCTCGGGAGGAGATCCTTTCGTAGTGGTGGAGTGTTGTAACACCCCGGAGGTAACTTTCCCAATTTGTACTCCAACTCTTGCCGTTTCCGGCGTTAATTTATTTTATTTTCTCGGGTTTGGGTTTTTGTATTCGTGTGTTGTTATCGTTGTCATGCATCTCATATCATGTCATCATGTGCATTGCATTTGCATACGTGTTCATCTCATGCATTCGAGCATTTTCCCCATTCTATGTTTTGCATTCCGGCGCTTCGTTCTCCTCCATTGGTCATTTCTAGCTTTCTTTCGTGTGTGGGGATTAAACATTTCCGGATTGGACCGAGACTTGCCAAGCGGCCTTGGTTTACTACCGGTAGACCACCTGTCAAGTTCCGTATCATTTGGACTTCGTTTGATACTCCAACGGTTAACCGAGGGACCGAAAAGGCCTCGTGTGTGTTGCAGCCCAACACCCCTCCAATTTGGCCCAAAACCCACCTAAGCCTTCTCCATCATCTATAGCGTTCGATCACAAACGCGTGGCCAAAAACCGCACCTCATTTGGACACTCCTAGCTCCCTCTACGCCTATTTAAAGAACCCCCTTTCCAAATCTCGGATCCCCTCCCCGAAACCCTAGTCGTCTTCCACCTCTCACCGCCGGACACGTCCGATTCGGGCCGGACGTGTCCGCTGCTCCCCGCCGCCGCCACATGGCCACTCCCCATCCGCGCGCGCCGCCCGCACCGTCGCCCCGCCACCTCCTCCTACCTCGCGCCGCTGCCTGCTCTGCACCGCCTCTCCGCCATTCGCCGCCCCGGACGCCGCCACCCGATGCGCCATCGCCGCCTCCGCCGCCCGGCCGCGCCCCCGCATCGCCTCGGCCTCGCTTTTCCCTCGCCGGAGCTTCCGCCACCTCACTGGAGCTCCTTGGTTCGCGTGCCGTGAATAGTAAACCCTAGATCTCGGGGTTGATTTTTTTTCCAAGTCCCTGGAATTTTCTAGCCCATATGCTCATGTTCATAGCTCCGTAACTTTGCATCCGTAGCTCCGATTCATGCATATAGCATATCAAAATGTTCACCTCAGAGAGTACATCATTTCATTCCATTGTATCATTTTCATTTGAGTTCATCTTGATTCCCGAAATGCTGTTAGAAGAGGGCTACTTGAGTTAATTGTCAGATCTGCTACTCCATTTAGGTTTTTGTCATTTTTGCCGTGATTAATGTGTGCATGATATGCCCTGATGTTCTACATATGTTTTGTTAAGAGGTGCAACTCATGTATTTTTGTGATGAGTGTGGTGACAAGTGCAAGCTTGCAAAATGAGGCACTCGGTAATTCTGTTTTCAGGGACTTAGCAATTCCACTAAGTCCTTCATCTGTTATCTCTTGTTGCCATATGTTCATGTTGTTTCCTAGTGATCCATGCCTCTTTTGAGGATGATTAGTAAGGATGTTTTGTTAATTTTGTAGTTCTCTATCCATCCATGTCTTTGCTTTCAATTATGGAGCACCCTAGCTTGAGTCAATCGAGCTCTACTTTTGCTACTTTGTGAATCTGGGCAGATTGTCAACTTGTTTGCAATTTTGCCGATGGTGTTGTAGTTGATCCGTGCGTGCTATGCTATTGTTCTTGCCATGTCTAGCTTGCATTTTGAGTGTTCTTGATATATGTATTCTTATCTTTTCATGACTTGCACCGTATTGAGTGCATCGAGCTCGTAAACATGCCTACTTGAGTTATATTTCAGTATGTGCCAGTTTTCACTAAGTCTGAAAACTGATTATGTTTTTGCTATGTTCACATGCTTGCAATTGTATTTTCTGATCCCTTTTGGCTCAAGGTCACTAAGGGACTTTTGTTAAGATCTTTGAGTAGATCCATTCCATGATTTCCTTTGCCATGTTCAGTTCCTGCAGCATGTAGTTTTGTTGCTCCAAAGAGTGCTACCTGATCTGAAATTCCAGACAAGTGTTAATTTTACTAAGTCTGAGATCTGTTTGCCATATGCATTTTTGCCATGCTTGTTTGAACCTGTTAATGGATGAATTGGCCGTAGCTCAGTGCTAGACTTTTGTTAAGCATCTTGAATTCATCCCTGCCATGTATTTTGTCATCTTGTTTGGGTGCTCTAGCATGTTCATCTGATTGCATTTAGATGGCTACTTGCTGTAAATCGCAGATCGGTGTCATTTTTGAATTGCTTGCCATTTCCAAACCGTAACTCCGATTCCATCGTTCTTTATATCATTTTCCAGCAATTTCATCTCATCTTTCCAGTGGCAAACTTGGATTTCCAAGTTGAGGCCAGATTCATGTATCCCTTGTTAAATCTTGCAAATGCATCCCGCATCGCATCCCGCATAGCATATCATCTTTGCATCATCTTGTTTGGTCCTTGCACGTGGTTGATTTGCGTCCTTGTTGCTTGTTTGTCTTGTTTGGGTAGAGCCAGGAGACGAGTTCACTAATGAGGAGCCCGTTGAGTTTGCTTTCGAGGATCCAGTCAACTCTGACAACTGTGCAGGCAAGATGATCATACCCTCGAAATCACTACTATCTTTGCTATGCTAGATTGCTCGCTCTTTTGCTATGCCAATGCTACGATGCCTACCACTTGGTTTCAAGCCTCCCAAATTTCCATGTGAAACCTCTAACCCACCTTGTCCTAGCAAACCGTTGATTGGCTATGTTACCGCTTTGCTCAGCCCCTCTTATAGCGTTGCCAGTTGCAGGTGAAGATTTGGAGGCTGTTCCTTGTTGGAACATTTATTTACTTGTTCGGATATCATTATATTACCTTGTTATCTTAATGCATCTATATACTTGGTAAAGGGTGGAAGGCTCGGCCTCTCGCCTAGTGTTTTGTTCCACTCTTGCCGCCCTAGTTTCCGTCATATCGATGTTATGTTCTTGGATTTTGCGTTCCTTACGCGGTTGGGTTATAATGGGAACCGCTTGATAGTTCGCCTTGATTAAAGCTTTTCCAGCAATGCCCAACCTTGGTCTTACCATTTGCCACCTAGCTTCTTTTTCCCTTGGGTTTTCGGAGCCCGAGGGTCATCTTATTTTAAGCCCCCCCGGGCTAGTGCTCCTCTGAGTGTTGGTCCAAACTAGAGTCCTGTGCAGCGCCCCCTCGGAGAAACTTGAGGTTTGGTTTTAGTTGTATGGAGAACTCATCTGAGTGTGCCCTGAGAAAGAGATATGTGCAGCTCCTATCGGGATTTGTCGGCACATTCGGGCGGTGTTGCTGGTCTTGTTTTAACCTATCGAATCGTCTTGAAGAACCGAGATACCGAGTCTGATCGGAACATCCTGGGAGGAGGTCTATTCCTTCGTTGACCATGAGAGCTTGTCATGGGCTAAGTTGGGACTCCCCTGCAGGGATTTGAACTTTCGAAACCCGTGCCCGCGGTTATGGGCAGATGGGAATTTGTTAATGTCCGGTTGTAGATAACTTGAACCTGAACTTAATTATAATGAATCAACTGAGTGTGTTACCGTGATGGCCTCTTCTCGGCGGAGTTCGGGAAGTGGACACGGTGTTGGAGTAATGTTTGCGCAGGTTGCTCTCTAATTTCTTGATCGTGCATTGCCTCCTCTTCTCGCTCTCTTTTGCGAACAGGATAGCCACCATTTTTTGCTAGTCGCTTGCTGCAGCCCCACATATATTTACCTTGCCATACCTATAAGCTTAAATAGTCTTGATCGCGAGGGTGTGTGATTGCTGAGACCCTGTGGCTCACAGATTACTATTACACCAGATGCAGGGCCTGATGATTCCGCTCCAGGAGACGCGCTTGAGCTCAAGTGGGAGTTTGACGAGGACTCTCAACGTTACTATGTTTCCTTTCCTGATGATCAGTAGTGGTGCCCAGTTGGGGGTGATTGGGACCGTGTCGCATGTTGGGTTATCTTTTATTTTGGCGCCGTAGTCGGGCCATGAGTGTTTGGATGATGTAATGTTATTTATGTACTTGATTGACGTGGCGAGTGTAAGCCAACTATGTTCTCCCCTTTATTATTCATATTACATGGGATGTTGTGAAGATTGCCTAACTTGTGACATATGCCTTCAATGCGATTATGCCTCTAAGTCATGCCTTGACACGTGGGAGATATAGTCGCATCGAGGGTGTTACACCCTTGGCGCGGGCAGCGGTCTTCCCAGCGTCCTGCATTTCTTCCTCCTCCTCGACCGTAGCCCCGGTCAGCGCGGTCGGGACGACGGCCGATCCATCCTTCTCGTACGGCTCGGAGCTCTTGACATTCGTTGGTGTTGTGGGTGTGGAGGTCGTGGTACACACAGTACCGACTGCTCTTGGAAGATTCGGGCTGATCTCGGCCCCGCTTGGTGTCCGGTTCTGCCGCGAGCACGGCAGCCCCCTTGCGCTTCACATCCTTGGCCTTGGGCTTCTTCTCTTCTAGGTCTGCGGCAGGCAGCTCGAGGAGGGAGAGACGCCCTTCCTCAGCCTTGGCGCACTTGGTCGCCAAGTTGAACAGCTCCAAGGAAGTGCACAGGTCTTCATGCATCGCCAGCTCCTCCTTCATCTTGACGTCGCGCACGCCATCGGAGAAGGCTGAGATGATGGCCTCCTCGGTCACCTTGGGAATCTTGAGGCGTGCGTTGTTGAAGCGCTGGATGTACTTTTGCAGGGTCTCTCCGGGTTGTTGCTTGATGCGGCGCATGTCGCTCACGGCGGGTGGCCGGTCGCGAGTACCTTGGAAGTTGGCAATGAAGCGGGTGCGCATCTCGTACCAGGAGGAGATCGTTCCTGGAGCTAGGTTCAGGAGCCAGGTGCGGGCCCCGTCCTTGAGCGCCATGGGAAACCAGTTCGCCATGACCTTCTCGTCTCCATTGGCAGCTTCGATGCCCAGCTCATAGAGCTGAAGGAACTCAGCAGGGCCGGTCGTGCTGTCATAACGAGGAGGCAGGTCTGGCTTGAACTTGCCGGGCCACGCGACGATGCGTAGCTCGGTGGTGAAGGCACGGCAGCCTGATGTGGCCACAGGAGGCCTTGGGTGACGGAGAGCTTGTTCTTGCTGGTCCCCACGCGCTGCAGCTGGGAGCAGCGCGGGGTCTTGACGTGCGGGAGCAGGAGAATGGTCGCGACGTGCTGGAGCGGCGAGTGCCTGGGCAGCTTCTTGCGGGCGAGGGATTTCTTGGCAGCTCTGCTCTTGCCGTGCCGGCACCTGAAGGAGCGGGTTCCGCCCAGGGGCCACGCGCCTTGGAGCCTGGGCGCCTTCTTGAGGAGGGGGCGGCTGGGGCGCCCCCGGTGCTACGTCGCCCACGCAGGGCAGGGTGCGGTGTAGCGGAACGGACGGTGCAGGAGAGCCCCCTGCGGCGCGGACGAGCTCGGCAACGCGGTCAAGCCATTCTTCGTAGACCTCGTCGATGGGACGGTAGCGCAGGAGCTCGTTTGCCACGATGAGCGCAGCTCGAGCCTCCATGGGTGCGCGGAGCGCGCGGGACGAAGAACCAGCTGGGGTGAGCGAGGGAGTAGCGGTGCGGCCGTCTTGCCGCACGGACGGATGCTGAGACGACGCTTGCTGCTCGTGTCCCGCCAGGCCGGTGGCTGCGTTGACGACAGGTGACAGGGAACGGCGAGGACGCCCGCCGACTGGAGCCGTCTGGGCGACGCGGGAGGCGAGAGCGGCCCGGCGCTCGGCGCGGGCCCGACGAGCGTCAAACATGGACGCGATGGTTGGAGGAGAACGGGGCAGTGGAAGATGAATTCCGGCGCACCCCTACCTGGCGCGCCAAATGTCGGGTTTCGGGTCCCGGCAGACCCTTGAGGTTCAAACACTGGGGTGCGCGCGGAGATGTCGCCTTCTACCTACCTGCACCCCACCGCCTCACTAATATCTAAGCTATGGAAAGAACAGCACAAGAGACACAGGGTTTATACTGGTTCGGGCCACCGTTGTGGTGTAATACCTTACTCCAGTGTGTGGTGTGGTGGATTGCCTCTTGGGCTGATGATGATGAACAATACAAGGAAGAACAGCCTCGCGAGGGTCTATTCTTGGCTGGAGCGATGAACTGCTAGGAGGAGTTCAGTCACCCTTCTCTCTCTCTCTCTTGCCGATCCGATCTTCTCTCGTTCATCTTCCCTCAGCTCATTTTCCTCTCTCTACCCTGGTGGTGGCTAGTCCTATTTATAGGCAAAGGCCCTGGGCCTCTTCCCAAATATTGAGCGGGAAGGGCGCCAACAATTGGCCATTTTGAAGGGGACCATTGGGTACACTTATCCTGACTAAAGTTGGTCCTCGCCTGCCAAAGGCTCTGGTGGTGACGCTAGCTTGGGCTCCACAATGACTTCCTCCCTGCCGTTGGGCTGGTCTTGGTCTCGTTGCACCGAAATGGGTGCCTTTTCTTGATGCTCTCGTCTGCGCTTGCTCCCTTTGCACCAAAGAGGAAAGGAGGACACTGCGCGGGCTGGCGCCCGCCTGGCACCCTTGGTCTTCATGGCTTGTGTCATGGGCACCTCGTGAGGTACCCCGCCTTGATCTCTCCGCCTCCTCGCGAGCCAGCCTGATGAGGCCGTGCCTGAGGAAGCTCAGTGTCGTCCGCCCCGCGAGGCTTGGCCCCTCGCGAGGGTCTTGGGTCTGTGTTGATGAAGATGGGCCGTGCTGGGCCCCCCTTTGAGCCACGCCGCAGGCCGCATGCAGGCAAGTCTGGGGACCCCCATTCCCAGAACGCCGATAGTGGTATGTGAAGACATTCACATTGAAGACTATGACAAGAGAAGACATTGCATGAAGACTATGGAGCACGAAGACTTAGATATTTCGTAGTTCCTTTTCTTCTTTGTTGAGTCATAGGAACCACCGTACTGTTAAGTGGGGTCCAAGAGAACCAGTCACAATGACTGAAGTGATGCTTAACCAAAATCCTATGTCTTCGAATGAAGACTATGAGAGCGAATCTTGTCGAGAGTTGGACAAGTCAGCTTTGCTTGTAGCCCAAGTAAAGTTGCCGTGTGTGTTTGAAATCAGACCATTGGAACACGTGTCAGTTCCTTAGTGACCCAGGGTCATTTTGGACAAATCAGGTCGGGTTGCCTAGTGGCTATAAATAGCCCACCCCTTACAACCATAAATGGTTGGCTTCTCGGAGTTAAAGTACGGCTTTTGTCGTTTGAGAGCAACCCACCTCGAAGCCTTTGAGAGAGAATTCCTTGCGAGGAGAAAGCCCTAAACACCCAGAGCCAAATAGTGTTAGGCATCACTTAAGTCTTCCTCTCTGTGTGATCTGAAGACTTATTACACTTGAGGACTGTGAATCCTCCAGCCGGTTAGGCGTCGCGTTCTGAGCATCCAAGACTCATTGTGGATCGCCGGTGAACAAAGTCTGTGAAGGTTTGGAAGTCTACCTTGAAGACTTACCAGAGTGATTGGGTGAGGACTGGGTGTCCTTAGCTCAAGAGGAATAAGGTGAAGACGAGGTCTTCTGAGTTGAATCTCATGCTCCCTAACCAGACGTACAGTTGTCACAGCAACTAGAACTGGTCCAACAAATCATTGTCTTCAATGAGTCACTGGTTTCATCCTTCCCTTCCCTTTACTTACTGTTGGTCGTAGTTAAGTCATTGTATGATTGCATTATCTTCTGTCTTCACTGAGTGACTGCTTGTTCTGATTGGCTTCACAATATCTTCCTACCTGATCCTTACTGCCTAGCTGCTATTAGTCATTCTGCTTTCACTTCATTGAATACGTGACTATGGTTTGCCTAGTGTAGTCTACCTTCCACTGCATGGTAATAAGTTTATTTCTATCGTTTGTCTTCGAAACTTACATGTTTTGAAGACTTTCATAAAAATCGCCTATTCACCCCCCCTCTAGTCGATCACTAGCACTTTCAATAAGATCAGGCGTTGCTCCTGTAGCGGGTTTGTCACCTAGTGGTGCTTCCAGGACGTAATTCTTTTGTGCAACAATGAGGATAATCCTCAAGTTAAGGACCCAGTCCGTGTAGTTGCTACCATCATCTTTCAACTTAGCTTTCTCTAGGAACTTATTAAATTCAACAGAACAACAACACGGGCCATCTATCTACAACAACATAGACATGCAAAATACTATCAGGTACTAAGTTCAAGATAAATTAAAGTTCAATTAATCAAATTACTTAAGAACTCCAACTTAGATAGACATCTCTCTAATCATCTAGGTGATCATGTGATCCGTATCAACTAAACCATGTCCGGTCATCACATGAGATGGAGTAGTTTTCAATGGTGAACATCACTATGTTGATCATATCTACTATATGATTCATGCTCGACCTTTTGGTCTTTGTGTTCCGAGGCCATATCTGCATATGCTAGGCTCATCAAGTTTAACCCGAGTATTCTGTGTGTGCAAAACTGGCTAGCACTCGTTGTATGTGAACGTAGAGCTGATCACACCCGATCATCACGTGGTGTCTCGGCACGATGAACTGTAGCAACGGTGCATACTCGGGGAGAACACTTATACCTTGAAATTTAGCGAGAGATCATCTTATAATGCTACTGCCGAACTAAGAAAAATAAGATGCATAAAGGATAAACATCATGCAATCAATATAAGTGATATGATATGGCCATCATCATCTTGTGCCTTTGATCTCCATCTCCAAAGCACCGTCATGATCACCATCGTCACCGGTTTGACACCTTGATCTCCATCGAAGCATCCTTATCGTCTCGCCAACTATTGCTTATACGACTATCACTACCGCTTAGTGATAAAGTAAAGCAATTACATGGCGATTGCACTTCATACAATAAAGCGACAACCATATGGCTCCTGCTAGTTGCCAACAACTATGTTACAAAAAATGATCATCTCATACAATAAAATTTAGCATCATGTCTTGACCATATCACATCACCACATGCCCTGCAAAAACAAGTTAGACGTCCTCTACTTTGTCGTTGCAGGTTTTACTTGGCTGCTACAGGCTGAGCAAGAACCGTTCTTACCTACGCATCAAAAACCACAACGCGGTATAGTGATTGCTTTTTGATCTTTAGAAAGAACCTTGTTCATTGAATCCGATTCAACTAAAGCTGGAGAAACAGACACCCACTAGCCACCTGTGTGCGAAGCACGTCGGTAGAACCAGTCTCGCGTAAGAGTACACATAATGTCGGTCTGGGCCGCTTCATCCAACAATGCGCTGAATCAAGAATCAACTAGTGATGGCAAGCAATATGTATATACCCACGCCCACAACTCCTTTGTGTTCTACTCATGCATATAACATCTACGCATAAACTTGGCTCGGATGCCACTGTTGGGGAACATAGTAATTTCAAAAATTTCCTACACACACGCAATATCATGGTGATGCTATCACATCCCTAGCTTCTGGCATTGCACTAGGCTAGCTTCATATGTGCATCATGTTTAAGTTTCAAATGAACTTGAAATGGGGATTGTTTAAACCCTAGCATCGAAGGAATTCACTAGGTTCAACTAAAATATTCTCACTGAATCCAAATGGCTTTCAAAAATGTTTATCATTTCTGGAAAATGCTAGAAGAAATAACCAGAGGTGTTGCACATTTTTCCATGGCATATTTGGTCTCTAAATTAAATCATATAGTATTTGCATTTGGGCATATAAATGATATTAAATATTTTAATTGCTCAAATAATCTTAAACTAAAATGTTTGATGTTGGTTATATTTCAAACAGTGGCATTGAGCAGTTTCATGATTTTTGGATCTATTTAAGTATTTTAAATAAAGCCCTAAAGACTACAGAATAATAGAAAACAGAAACTAAAATAGGAAAAGCAGAGAGAGAAGATACCTACCTGGCACCCACCAATGCCCACCTGGCCGGCCCAGCCACCTGGCCCCTCCCCTGTCGTCTTCCTCCTGCCAGGAGGAGGGAGGCGCGTGCCCGCCCCGCGCCGGCCACCTCCTCCCGCCCTGCCTGCCTGGCTCCTCCCGGGTGCGCCTGGACGATGCCACAGAGACGCCACGCAACCCCCTGACCCCTCTCACTCTTCCGCGTGGCCCCTCTCCCCTCTGCCCCTCTCTCACCCGCGCCGAGCGCAGCCGTCGCCACCGACGAGCACCGTCGTGGCCACAGCCACTGCCTAGCCTCATCGTTGCGCTCAGAGGCTCCGCATCCACCCCCTCTTCCTCTCCACCAAGCTACACCCCGCCGGAAGCCCTGCAGCGTCGTCCCCGACATCGTCTTCAACCTCTGGCTGCCGGCGAACTCTTCGGGGATTCCCGAGCTCCAGTCTCTCCAGGCCTCGTTGTTGCCTCTGCTGGATTCGCCGTGAGCCCCTGCCTCTTTCCCCTCTCACCCTGTGCTCGTCCGCGCCTTCTAGCCACTGTGGCCATCGAAGCCGACAGCTCCTCGAGGTCGGTCATGTCGCCAACGCGACTACGGCCGTGCAAGCACGCATCCGAGCCCACCGCTGCACTCAGAGCACTCCCAGGAGCCGAGCACACCCACCAGATCTTCACGCCGTGCTTCATAGCCTCATTTCGGTGCACACCTGAGCTCCGGCGGCCGCAAAAGAGCTCGCCGATGTTGACTCCGTCCACCCCCACTCGAACCACGGCCACCCACAGATGCGGATCGCTTCCTTTTTTCAAGCGCGCCCTTCTGCGCGTCAACCGGTGGCCTGTACGCGAAACCCGAGACGCTCTAGTGCGCCTCCGCCATGTTTTGGTCGCCGCCGGCGTAACTCCGGCGAGGGTGACGTGGCAGGTTAGTTAGGGGTAATGACGCACTTAGGCAACACCTACTGACACTGACATCAGGGCCCCACTGACTAATTAAACTTAGATTAGTTTCTTCTTAGTATTAACTAATCACAGTGGCCCCACGCGTCAGCATTGACCATGCTAACGTGGCCATTGACTGGTACCACATGTCAGTGACCCTAACTAGCACCGTGACACTGACCAATGGGACCCACTGGTCAGGTTTGACCTAGACCATCTCTGTTGACCTACTCACGTCACACTGATGTCGTGCTGACGTAGTAAATCATTTTATGGATTTAAAATAATCAGAAATTCCAGAAAATGTCCAAAACTTCTAAAATTCATAGAAAATAATCTCCAACTCCAATGGAAATAATTTATATATGAAAAATGATCAGAAAAATCCAATCTATCCATATGTACTGGTTTCATGCATGATAAAGCAACTTAACCTTACTTTTTAGTGCAAAACATGATAAGGCACTATTTAAATTCATAAATTGAGTTTGGGATTGAACCTTTGGTTCAAAATGACCCAAACCCTTTTGGTTGTAGTTGCATTAGGCCAACACACTCATATTGCCATGTCACATTCATGCATCATATTGTTGCATTGCATTGATTGTGTCCTTCTCTGTTTGCCGGTAACCGTCCCCTCTCAGTCGATGATGTTTTCGACGACGTGATCGATGACAATGATGAAGAACTATATTATCTTCAGAAGTGCCAGGCAAGCAAAAACCCCTTGTTCATTCCGATACAATCCCATTCACTCGCTCCTGCTCTCTTTTACTACATTAGGACAAAAATGATTCAGTTGTTACATGATGTGGTAGTTGAACCCCTTTCCTCTGTATGACCTGTCATTGCCACAGTAAATAAATGAAACCCACTAGCATGAGTAGGAGTCGTTTGAGCCCTGATGTGCCTACTCATTCATGCTTGTTTGTCATGGCTGCTATTGCTTAGAGTTGTGTCAGGTCTGATTCACCGGGGATGAATTAGAAAGTTGTGAACGTGTCCAACTGTGTGTGAGCTAAGTGTTTTGAACACGATTTGAGAAAGGTATCGATGAGAGGCCATGTAGGAGTACATGGTGAGTTGTTTCATTGGAACTATCCTTAAGCACCGAGATCTGTATGTGTGATTTAAGAACCAGCTACTACCATGCATTGGGATCCTTAAGTGACCCTCTCAGATGCTTAACCACCCTAGTCCTCTGTCCGGGAGTTGCAACTAGTTTCTGGTGTTTATAGGTTATCTGTTGGCGGCCGTGCGTAGCACTGACCCTAGGGGTGGGCTATGATGCGGTAGATACACCGTGGCCGGGTATGTCGGGCTCCCGTTTGGTGTCTCGGAACCCTGTACACATCGTTCGGGGCCGTATGTGGAAACCTCGGCTGGACTCCATGCGGATGGAACCTGGATAGGCGATAAACCTAGACTAGAGACTTGAGTGTTTAGGTAGGCCGGGGCCAACACCCTCATTGGGCTTCCGCTTGAAGGTTGTCGAGTACATGTCATGGAAATGGCGGTAAGTGGTGAGTGTGTGTGTGAAGAAGTACACCCCTGCAGGGTTAACATCATCTATTCCAATAGCCGCATCCGCGGTAAAGGACTACTTGGTTGCCGGTATAGTTCATAGACAAGTGAAAGTGGATACTCTAAAATGCGCAAGATAAGCGTGAGTGCTATGGATGGCCTTCTCGTAGGGAGACGGGAGCAGATCCATAGTGGTGTATTGATATGGTGAATATGTGGACTCGTGTGCGCCACCTCAAAAGAGTTGCTTGCAGTCATAGTTCAGGTTAGCCACTGAGTCAAAGCTAGCTTGCTGCAATTAAACTCCACCACCCCCTTTGTTGATAATGATGCATATGAAGTTAGTTCTAATGTAAGTCTTGTTGGGTACATTTTGTACTCACATTTTCTTAATTTATGTTTTGCAGAGAGACTTCAGTCTCGCTAGTAGTTCCGCGTGGGCTTCGACGTTTAGCTTGATACCTCAGCTACGATCTTGTGCCCTCGGCAAGATCTGGTAGATAGTCAGGCTTCTCAGCCTTTTTCATTTGTAGATGTCTGTACTCAGACATGTTAAGCTTCCACATGTGCTTTGATCTGTATGCTCTGAATGTTGGGTCATGAGACCCATGTTTGTAATATCTCGCTCCTCGGAGCCTATTGAATAAATACTCTGAGTCGTAGAGTCTTGTTGTGATGCCATATTGTATTTGCACATATCGAGCATGTTGTGAGTATGATTGAAATGCTTGGTATGTGTGGGATCCGACAACCTAGTGGTTTATCCTTGGTAGCCTCTCTTATGGGGAAATGTAGTCTGGTGCTTCCACTAAGCCTTGGTAGTCTGCTACAGCCCGGTTTACCGGAGTCCTGCTAGCCTAGTACTACTGCTCTGGAACACCTAGACTGGCCGGCATGTGATTCACTTTGTTCCTGTGTCTGTCCTGCTACATCTTGAGCACTGCGTTGGTTTTCCTCGAAGAGGAAGGGATGATGCAGCAAAGTAGCATAAGTATTTCCCTCAGTTTTTGAGAACCAAGGTATCAATCCAGTAGGAGGCTACGAGCGAGTCCCTCATACCTACACAAAACAAATAAATCCTCGCAACCAACATGAATAGGGGGTGTCAATCCCTACACGGCCACTTACGAGAGTGAGATCTGATAGATATGATAAGATAATATTTTTGGTATTTTCATGATAAAGATGCAAAGTAAAATAAAAGCAAAAGGAAATAACTAAGTATTGGAAGATTAATATGATGAAGATAGACCCCTGGGGGCATAGGTTTCACTAGTGGCTTCTCTCGAGAGCATAAGTATTCTACGGTGGGTGAACAAATTACTGTTGAGCAATTGACAGAATTGATCATAGTTATGAGAATATCTAGGTATGATCATGTATATAGGCATCACGTCCGAGACAAGTAGACCGACTCCTGCCTGCATCTACTACTATTACTCCACTCATCGACCGCTATCCAGCATGCATCTAGAGTATTAAGTTAATGAAAACAGAGTAACGCCTTAAGCAAGATGACATGATGTAGAGGGATAAACTCATGAAATATGATGAAAACCCCTTCTTGTTATCCTCGATGGCAACAATACAATACGTGCCTCGCTGCCCCTACCATCACTGGGAATGGACACCGCAAGATCGAACCCAAAGCTAAGCACTTCTCCCATTGCAAGAAAGATCAATCTAGTAGGCCAAACCAAACTCATAATTCGAAGAGACTTGCAAAGATAACCAATCATACATAAAAGAATTCAGAGAAGATTCAAATATTATTCATAGATAGACTTGATCGTAAACCCACAATTCATCGGTCTCAACAAACACACCGCAAAAAGAGGATTACATCGAATAGATCTCCACAAGAGAGGGGGAGAACATTGTATTGAGATCCAAAAAGAGAGAAGAAGTCATCTAGCTACTAACTATGGAGCCGTAGGTCTGAAGTAAACTACTCACACTTCATCGAAGGGTCTATGGTGTTGATGTAGAAGCCCTCCATGATCGATGCCCCCTCCGGCGGAGCTCCGGAATAGGCCCCAAGATGGGATCTCGTGGATACAGATAGTTGCGGCGGTGGAATCAGGGTTTTGGCTCTGTATCTGATCGTTTGGGGGTACATAGGTATATATAGGAGGAAGGAGTACGTCGGTGGAGCAACAGGGGGCCCACGAGGGTGGAGGGCACGTCTGGGGGGTAGGCGCGCCCCCCTACCTCGTGGCCTCCTCTTTTGTGTCTTGACGTAGGGTCCAAGTCTCCTGGGTCTTGTTCGTTGACAAAATCACGTTCCCGAAGGTTTCATTCCGTTTGGACTCCGTTTGATATTCCTTTTCTTCGAAACCCTAAAATAGGCAAAAAAAACAGCAATTCTGGGTTGGGCCTCCGGTTAATAGGTTAGTCCCAAAAATAATATAAAACTGGATAATAAAGCCCAATAATGTCCAAAACAATAGATAATATAGCATGGGGCAATCAAAAATTATAGATACGTTGGAGACGTATGAAGCATCCCCAAGGTTAATTCCTGCTCGTCCTCGAGTAGGTAAATGATAAAAATATAATTTTTGATGAGGAGTGCTACTTGGCATAATTTTAATGTAATTCTTCTTAATTGTGGCATGAATATTCAGATCCGAAAGATTCAAGACAAAAGTTCATATTGACATAAAAATAATAATACTTCAAGCATACTAACTAAGCAATTATGTCTTCTGAAAATAACATGGCTAAAGAAAGTCATCCCTACAAAATCATATAGTCTGGCTATGCTCTATCTTCACCACACAAAGTATTTAAATCATGCACAACCCCGATGACAAGCCAAGCAATTGTTTCATACTTTTGACATTCTCAAAACTTTTTCAATCTTCACGCAATACATGAGCATGAGCCATGGATATAGCACTACAGGTGGAATAGAGTGGTGGTTGTGGAGAAGAAAAAAAGGGGGAAGATAGTCTCACATCAACTAGGCATATCAACAGGCTATGGAGATGCCCATCAATAGATATCAATGTGAGTGATTAGGCATTGCCATGCAACAGATGCACTAGAGCTATAAGTATGTGAAACCTCAAAAATAAATTAAGTGGGTGTGCATCCAACTTGCTTGCTCATGAAGACCTAGGGCATTTTGAGGAAGCCCATCATTGGAATATAAGAGCCAAGTTCTATAATGAATAATTCCCACTAGTATATGAAAGTGATAACATAAGAGACTCTCTATCATGAAGATCATGGTGCTACTTTGAAGCACAAGTGTGGTAAAAGGATAGTAGCATTGTCCCTTCTCTCTTTTTCTCTCCTTTTTTTATTTGGGCCTTTTCTCTTTCTTTTTTTGGACTCTTTTTTTTCTTTTCTTTTTTTTCGTTCAGAGTCTCATCCTGACTTATGGGGGAATCATAGGCTCCATCATCCTTTCCTCACTAGGACAATGCTCTAATAATGATGATCATCACACTTTTATTTTCTTACAACTCAAGAATTAAACCTCGATACTTAGAACAAGATATGACTATATATGAATGCCTCCGGCGGTGTACCGGGATATGCAATGACTCATGAGTGACAAGTATGAAAGAATTATGAACGGTGGCTTTGCCATTAATACGATGTCGACAACATGATCATGCAAAACAATATGTCAATGATGGAGTGTGTCATAATAAACGGAAAGGTGGAAATTTGCATGGCAATATATCTAGGAATGGCTATGGAAATGCCATGATAGTTAGGTATGGTGGCTGTTTTGAGGAAGGTGTATGGTGGGTGTATGATACCGGCGAAAGGTGCGCTGTATCATGGACTCAACATTAGTCATAAAGAACTCATATACTTATTGCAAAAATCTACAAGTTATCAAAGCAAAGTATTACGCGCATGCTCATAGGGGGATAGATTGGTAGGAAAAGACCATCGCTCGTCCCCGACCGCCACTCATAAGGAAGACAATCAATAAATAAATCATGCTCCGACTTCATCACATAACGGTTCACCATACGTGCATGCTGCGGGAATCACAAGCTTCAACACAAGTATTTCTCAAATTCACAACTACTCAACTAGCATGACTTTAATAACACCATCTCCATATCTCAAAACAATTATCAAGTATCAAACTTCTCATAGTATTCAACACACTCATATGAGAATTTTATTATTCTTGAATACCTAGCATATTAGGATTTTAAGCAAATTACCATGCTATTAATACTCTCAAAATAATCTATGTTAAGCATGCGAGATCAATAGTTTCTATAAAACAAATCCACCACCGTGCTCTAAAAGATATAATTGAAGTACTAGAGCAAAATTATATAACTCAAAAGATATAAGCGAAGCACATCGAGTATTCTAAAAAATTCCAAATCATGTATGGCTCTCTCAAAAGGTGTGTACAGCAAGGATGATTGTGGTAAACTAAGAAAACAAAGACTCAAATCATACAAGACGCTCCAAGCAAAACACATATCATGTGGTGAATAAAAATATAGCTCCAAGTATAGTTACCGATAGAAGTAGACGCAAGAGGGGATGCCTTCCGGGGCATCCCCAAGATTTGGCTTTTAGGTGTCCTTAGATTATCTTGGGGGTGACATGGGAATCCCCAAGCTTAGGCTCTTGCCACTCCCTATTCCATAATCCATCAAATCTTTACCAAAAACTTGAAAACTTCACAACACAAAACTCAAAGTAGAAAAATATAGTGAGCTCCGTTAGTGAAAGAAAACAAAAGACCACTTCAAGGTACTGTAATGAACTCACTCTTTATTTATCTTGGTGTTAAACCTACTGTATTCCAACTTCTCTATGGTTTATAAACTATTTTACTAGCCATAGATTCATCAAAATAAGCAAACAACACACGAAAAACAGAATCTGTCAAAAACAGAACAGTCTGTAGTAATCTGTAGCTAGCACAAGATCTGGAACCCCAAAAATTCTAAAATAAATTGCGGGACGTGTGGAATTTATCTAGTAAACATATACAAAAAAATTAACTAAATAGCACTTTCCAAATAGAAATGAAAGCAGTTCTCATGAGCACTAAAGTTTCTGTTTTTTACAGCAAGTTCAACAAGATTTTCCCCAAGTCTTCCCAACGGTTCTACTTGGCACAAACACTAACTAAGCACAAAAACCAAAACCAAAACAGAGGCTAGATAAATTATTTATTACTAAACAGGAGCAAAAAGCAAGGAATAAAAATAAAATTGGGTTGCCTCCCAACAAGCGCTATCGTTTAACGCCCCTAGCTAGGCATAACAAGCAAGTATAGATCTAGGTATTGCCATCTTTGGTAGGCAATTCTCAAATGAGGCATCTACCATCTTTACGAATTTATTTCTTTTTATTAATTATCAAACTTTTAGGCACAAGATCGAAAAATTCATTTGTAACAAATGATTCCTTAATGATAGCAAAAAGATTGGGATGAATACTTATAGATTTCAGATCCGCAGTTTCCTTACTAGAGGATTCACCCTTATTTTTAGGAACATACATAAGCCTGGAAATTTTAGTGGGATGACTTGGAGTATTCTTTACGGAAAAAAAGTGGTTCCCAAGTTGGTAATAATATCCTCATGTTTATCGATCCTAATGGAATCGTGATTTATTTTCTCATTAACAATGGGTTCCTTTTCTTTAATATTTTTCAAAGTAACTCCTAATTTAGATCCATATTGAGAGATTCGGTTGTGGATCTTTTTATCCAAATTTTCAATTAACTCTACGGTAGCAACCTTATTTTCAATAATTTCAAGCCTTTGCATTACATGCTCCAAAGTTAATACAGTTCCATTAACCAAAAGAGGGGGTGAGCCAAATAAATCTAGCATATCATTATAAGAATCAAAAGTATAGCTACCCAAGAAGTTCCCTCCGGTAATAGTATCAGGAACATATCTATGCCATGGAGTAATGCCTACATAAAAATTGCAAAGAAGAACGGAAGTAGATTGCTTCCTGGTAGATCTATTTTGAGCATTGCAAATTCTATACCAAGCGTCTCTTAGATTTTCACCCTCCCTTTGCTTAAAATTTAGAATTTCATTCTCAGGAGACAACGAAGAAGATAAGGGACTAGCCATAACAACAAGTAAATGAACGAAGACACAAGAAAAAAGCAAGCGGGCAAGAAGAGGCTAATAGAGAAAGAGAGGGAGGGCGAATAAAACGGCAAGGGTGAAGTGGGGGAGAGGAAAATGAGAGGCAAATGGAAACTAATGTAATGCGGGAGATAAGGGTATGTGATGGGTACTTGGTATATTGACTTTTGTGTACACCTCCCCGGCAACGGCGCCAGAAATCCTTCTTGCTACCTCTTGAGCACCGCGTTGGTTTTCCCCGAAGAGGAAGGGATGATGCAGCAAAGTAGCGTAAGTATTTCCCTCAGTTTTTGAGAACCAAGGTATCAATCCAGTAGGAGGCTACGCACGAGTACCTCGTACCTGCACAAAACAAATAAATCCTCGCAACCAATGCGAATAGGGGTTGCCAATCCCTACACGGCCACTTACGAGAGTGAGATATGATAGATATGATAAGATAATATTTTTGGTATTTTTAGGATAAAGATGCAAAGTAAAATAAAAGCAAAGTAAAAGCAAAAGGAAATAACTAAGTATTGGAAGATTAATATGATGAAGATAGACCCGGGAGCATAGGTTTCACTAGTGGCGTCTCTCGAGAGCATATAAGTATTCTACAACGGGTGAACAAATTACTATTGAGCAATTGACAGAATTGAGCATAGTTATGAGAATATCTAGGTATGATCATGTATATAGGCATCACGTCCGAGACAAGTAGACCGATTCCTGCCTGCATCTACTACTATTACTCCACTCATCGACCGGTATCCAGCATGCATCTAGAGTATTAAGTTAATGAAAACAGAGTAACGCCTTAAGCAAGATGACATGATGTAGAGGGATAACCTAATGCAATATGATGAAAACCCCATCTTGTTATCCTCGATGGCAATAATACAATACGTGCCTTGCTGCCCCTACTGTCACTGGGAAAGGACACCACAAGATTGAACCGAAAGCTAAGCACTTCTCCCATTGCAAGAAAGATCAATCTAGTAGGCCAAACCAAACTGATAATTGGAAGAGACTTGCAAAGATAAACAATCATACATAAAAGAATTCAGAGAAGATTCAAACATTATTCATAGATAGACTTGATCATAAACCCACATTTCATCGGTCTCAACAAACACGTCGTAAAAGAAGATTACATCGAATAGATCTCCACAAGATAGGAGGAGAACATTGTATTGAGATCCAAAAAGAGAGAAGAAGCCATCTAGCGACTAACTATGGACCCGTAGGTCTGAAGTAAACTACTCACACTTCATCGTAGGGGCTATGGTGTTGATGTAGAAGCCCTCCATGATCGATGCCCCCTCCGGCGGAGCTCCGGAACAGGCCCCAAGATGGGATCTCGTGGATACAGAAAGTTCCGGCGGTGGAATTAGGGTTTTGGCTCCGTAACTGATCGTTTGGGGGTAGGTAGGTATATATAGGAGGAAGGGGTACGTCGGTGGAGCAACAGGGGGCCCACGAGGGTGGAGGGCGCGCCTGGGGGGGTGTAGGCGTGCCCCCCCTACGTCGTGGCCTCCTGTTTTGTGTCTTGACGTAGGGTCCAAGTTTCCTGGGTCTTGTTCGTTGAGAAAATCACGTTCCCGAAGGTTTCATTCCGTTTGGACTCCGTTTGATATTCCTTTTCTTCGAAACCCTAAAATAGGCAAAAAAACAACAATTCTGGGCTGGGCCTCCGGTTAATAGGTTAGTCCCAAAAATAATATAAAAGTGGATGATAAAGCCCAGTAATGTCCAAAACAGTAGATAATATAGCATGGAGCAATCAAAAATTATAGATACGTTGGAGATGTATCATGTCCCTTCGGGGAAATGTTACGCGGTGACTTCCGGAGTCCTGTTCGCCCAGTTGCTACAGCCCGGATTCACACGCTGATGACCAACATGTTCGATATTTTTTCATGTATGCATGTCCCAGTAAGTTAGTGCCACTTTGGGTTCACGACTAGTCATGTCGGCCCGGGTTCTTTGTCATATGGATGCTAGCGACACTACCATATACGTGAGCTAAAAGGCGCAAATGGTCCTGGGCCTGGTAAGGTGGCACCCGTGGGAATACCATGCGCCGCAAAGTGATATGAAGTGTTACATGCTAGATCGGTGTGACTTAGGATCGGGGTCCTGATAGCTTTGGTATCAGAGCCTGACTACTCGTAGGATTACCAAGCCAAACTGGTCGAAGCTGTGTCTAGAAATGCTTTAGTTATGTAAGGGAATTGATTGTGGAAGGGAACGTAAGGCTCTTTTAACTCCTTTACCTTATGCCCTTCCGGTCCGAGTCACCCTCATCTTTTCTAAGGGGATTAAGAACTAGGCTTCTCATCTTTCGATCAGGATCACGTGTTACTAATCTGTAGACTTATAAGATTGATGGTTTCAAGCCCCAGTTCAGTTCCTACTACCTCCGTGTGATTGAAGTTGATCTCAGAATCTTGATATTGTGATGTTGTGTGGTTATGCCACCATTTTGCAGGATGTCTCAAATCTTTTTGAGCATTTAGAGCTGTTATGCTGTCCGAGTCATGCCAGGTTTCTAAATAGTGTGATGCATTTGCAAATCCCTTCTTTTCGTTCCTGATGTTCCTTTGGGCCAGTTCAACCACACTAATCGGTGAGTTGAGTTACTCTATTGCCTCGACATATATGTTGGAGCTATTATTATGACCCTAGGTGTTTTAGGGAGTCACCTAGTGATCTAGCCATGTTTTCTATCCCTGGTGTGATGATTCTGGCCATTATTCTCGAAAGCATCTCGTGATGTTATTAGTTAGTAGGTATCCTTTTCGTCGGTTCTTGAACCCAAGATTCACTCTACTTACCTCGTGTTGAGAGTGTTGCTCGTTCCTTTAGGTTATTAGTAACCTTTGCGATAGTCCTCTAAGTCCGTGGTATTCTCCTTCTTCCAAATACCATGAACTGCTTATGGCAGAAGTTCTTTTGAAACAAAAGATCACAACAAGAGTGCTCTCGGTGAGTTATCCATTTTAGATTGTGACTCTGCCAGTTCTATCTTTCTGCATGGGTTATCCAGAAGAAATATGTTGAACTCGTTTGACATGCTAATCTATGCATCCACAACTCACAAAACCATATGTTCCTCTGAGTTGTTCCTTTGTAGTTCTATTCCAATCCTTGTCTATCACTGGATAGTCAAGTTTACGTGTGCATTCATGTTTCCCGGTGCACATTATTCTCATGGTCCGTCAAGCCATTCTATTCCAGAATGACTAGGAGAAACAAACTCCAGTACCTTATCCATTCCCTGGATTGGGTCAAAGTAGTTGTATTCCACATATAAGAATGCCAATCTAGCTTCTGTTCTGTTCTACCTGGAGTATTACCGTCTTATGTCAAGAATGTCATGATAATTGCACCAACTCTTATGAATTCTGGATGTAGTGATACTTCTCATCATCATCATTCGCTCCTTGGTTCCATGTTGTTGCAACCGGAATACCGACAAGTGAACCATGATGCGTGAAATCAATGCTCCTAGCAACTAGTTCCTTGGTAGCAAATGGACAATATTCTCATTCTTAGCGTGTTGGTTATTGAGTCATCATTCTAAGATAGATTGTGCTACCTAGTCCTTACTTCCGGTGCACTTTTCGATCAGTGAGTTAGGATAGTGCCAACCCTAGCTTATTTGATCATATCGTCTTGCCTGAGAAGAAAGATTGTTCTTGAGCTTAGTGACATATGGGTGGTTCGTGATTTTCCGAAGGTCTTCGCGGAAGTATTACCTGGTTGTCACCTGACTGCTATGTTGAGTTCGTGATCAAGTTGGTTTTCTTATAAATCACCCCTTCTCCAAGAATATATGATGCATACACCTGAGCAAGTTGGTTAAGCTAAACAACAACTTTTAGAGTTGGAGGATAAAAGCTTTGCCTAACTTAGTTCATTCTGAAGGGATATCTTTGCGTTTGTGTGTGTGTATTGAAGAAAGATGATATCTTCATTGATTGATCCTCGTGATCAATTGTTGGATCTATTGTCTTATCCAATCCTTGATTTGAGTATGGGCTATCGTCAAATCAAATCAGAACCAACGATGTTTGTAATGTTGTCTTACTCGTGGTTGATCCCTCGAGCATACACCATTACATCCTTTGGTCTGACAAATGTTATCGCCTTGTTCACATGATGGTGGAAGTCCAGTGATATGGAAATTCCGATGAGTTGCTGTTGAACACATCAGCAGCATTTTTTCACCCCCGTGATTCATGTTGAACATCAACCTAGTGTTGAAAGCATTGTAAGCTATGCCTTCATGTTCCGTTCATGAAGCTTATGCTTGGATGGAAGAAGTGACTTCCTTGAATTCATGTGCATTTGGTGCATGTTGCCGCCGTGAGTTCCAGAAAGATTGGTTTTGTTTCCTCTGGTACCATCCCAAGTCAGTTATGCATATGCAAATGTATTCTATGGTTTGGTAGATTAATTACCTCCACTCCATATGGGTTCCCTAGCACACCAAGCCACTGGTTGAATTGTTCAAGGAGGAGAAGCTCCTTACTAAGAGCTAACTGGGCTTATAAAAGGACTTCGATATCCTCGTTGATGGTTCCCCACCTGAACTCGGTAGTGTTTTATTATAAGACTACTACGTGGCCATGCTTGTCTTGGACAGTGTGTTCACAGGTTTGTAGCAGAACCAGCTCATGTTTTGGAGCTTTCTATCGTAGTTCATTTCCCAAGAATCTCGCAACGTTGTCTTGTCGGATTGTGTTGCAACTTTTCTTTTCAGACATGTTGAGTCTGAAATATCTGTTACCAACTAGATCTGAATCTCAGGCACATATGATGGTTGAAACATTTCCAACATTTGCATTTTGTCCCCAGCTTGCACCCGCCATTGTGCCATTTTACTATCATCCGCCTTCTCAGTAGTTGTTGTCCAAGATCATCTTCAAAAGTGACCTACCATGGGTCCCATCCATCTCCGATGATAAGCAAAAATCATCCCTTGCGTTGTCTTCAACAAGGTAGTCCACATCATCCATCCTAGTCTGGGTATGCCATCCCTTCGTATTCCGTCAAACGATTGTTGTGATTTGCCCTAGGCTGGTGTCGGTGTCAAAACCGGCGGATCTCGGGTAGGGGGTCCCGAACAGTGCGTCTAGGATCGATGGTAACAGGAGGCATGGGACACGATGTTTACCCAGGTTCGGGCCCTCTTGATGGAGGTAAAACCCTACGTCCTACTTGATTAATATTGATGATATGGGTAGTACAAGAGTAGATCTACCACGAGATCAGAGAGGCTAAACCCTAGAAGCTAGGCTATGGTATGATTGTATGTATATATGATCTATCGACTAGCCTGGCCCTGGTTTATATAATGCACCAGAGGCCTAGGTTAACAAGAGTCGTAGCCAAATACGCCGGTGGGGAGAAGTCCTTGTCTTGATCGCCAAGTCTTGTGGAATCTTCCTTGTATGTGGCAGCTGTCCTAACTGGCCCATGAGTATACGACCATGGGGGTCCTCAGCCCAATCTATCAGATCGCGAGATGACGTGTTGAGTACCCCCTAGTCCAAGACACCGTCAGTAGCCCCCTGAACCGGTCTTCAAGTTAGGGATGCTCCTCGATTCTTCCGAACTGTTCTTCATCTTCTGTCATCGGTCTTGAAAACTGGTTCAACAAATCTTCTTTATCTTCGATCTTGAGGATCGCCGAAATGCATTCGACGGGTTTACACGTCGGGTATCTGAGGAGCCCCTTTAAGTTTCCGGCCTTTATCAATGCCTTGTTATTTTTATGCCACACCTCGGGTTTGAAGTTGTTCCCGCGCGGCAGTGTCCTCCTGCGTCCGAGCTCCAACGTCGGACTGTATTCGAGGTATCTTTTGCAACCGAGCACCAATGTCGGACCGCTTCCCAGCTCTAACGCCGGAATGTATCCGAGCTCCAACGCCGGACTATGTATCCGATCTCCAACGTCGGACTGTATATCCGATCTCCAACGCCGGACAATATCCGAGGTGTCGTAAATCACCTTGGTTCAAAGAAGTTTGAAGGAGTTTAGCCGAGCTTAATGCCGTAAATGCCCTCGATGGAGCCAGCCACTAGCGCCCGAGCTTTATGTCGGGCTGCTTCCGAGGTGGTGCACCACCCCGAATGTGGGCCTATTTTTGTGAATATTTTTATTGGTGCAATTTATTCTCTACCAAGATATATAGCCAGTAGCCCTCAAGGTGTGTATCGGTCTAAAACCCGAGATGCACCTGAAGGATGACGTAAGACCGCTGATCCCAGTAGCCGCTGAGACTCAGGTTGATTTGCAAAATCGGCCTGAGGATCAAGTCCAAGCTCGGCAGAATACTTCGGGACACTAAAAGCGGTGTGCTCAGTCCTCGAGACTCAGGTTGGGTGCGGCCGACCAACCTGAGGATCAAAATCTCCTCGGAAACTATATTGCACATAAAATTTTCTGCATTGGTCAAGCAATGAAGTAGCCCCCGAGACACTGGTCGGGTGGCAACACCAGATCAGGGGATCGATGTGCCCCTTTAATATTTGTAAATAATAAGCCCAAAGCCAAGTAGCCCCCGAGCCTTAATGCGGGCACGGGTGGCCGAATTAAGGATCCATATCCGTAGTAAAATCACAAATTATGTGTAATGACTCTATGTACCCAAGTACTTTACGTCATTTAATGCTCGGATCCGCATTGTACAAAACTTTGTTGACCGACCATCGGCTTCCACCTCCTCGGCCAGTAACCGAGGAGTGTTTGTCTTACTTTATAAAGCCTTTATGAGGGCAAAGATTTATGACAAACAAGGCAATCTGGCCATACGGTTTTATAAACAAAGGTACGCGGAGAGATATGTTATATTACTGTTTAACATAAGAAATGTCTTCCAAAGAAAATAGCCCCGCTGTCAGTCCCTTTCTTTGGGTTATCATGCTAAGCATGATCATGAAACCTCAGCTATAACGTTAGAGCAAAATATTGAGGATTTTAGTTTGGGAGGCCAGTTACTAGCCCCCGGTAGTGTTCGGCGACAGTCGAGGTGAAGCCGTAAACACTTCGGCCATTGTTATGAATGGCCCGTCATTTAACACCGTCGTCGGATCGCTGACCAGTTTACGCTTATTGTGACAGTCAGTTTTTGGCTTTCTCCACTGAGGTGCTTAACCATGTGAGCTGGAAGCACAATCGCAGTGGTTCTCCCTTTGCACACCTAGCCGAACAAAGCGGAACGTAGGAGGCAAGCGCAGGAGCCGGGCAACCCAACTATTGACCGAAGACACAATTCGAAACCGATGCATATATAGCAATATCTGAGAATGTTTTTGCCGAATCCCTAAAGGTGTCCGGCGTTGCACTGCGAGACTAATGCTGGAAAAGCACAAATAGTTTAAAAGTGCCAAAAAGCTTGGAAAACCAAGAAACGTCAGTAAAAACATGACGTCCGAACAAGAGCAAGTGTTCGGTGCCAATCCGAAAATTGGTCTTAGAAAAAGGAAGTGCTTCTGTCGTGCTTTAACATGATACATCCTATCTCAAGACTTCGAGCGGGTCAGCCTACGGCTTCAACCTCCTATCCCGAGGGCGGAGTACTTCTCATTAGGCCAGTTTAGCAAACTAAACTCTAGCGGCTTGGAGAGAGAAATTAGGCTCCCCGGCTAGTGACCGCACACTCGCGTCGAAAAAAGGAGTGATAAATAATAATAATAAAACTTTGCAACGACTAAGAAGAAGAACACTTATTATAAAACGGCTCAAATAAATTTAAGAGCCCCCAAGTGACTTGGGTAAAAGAATGATTGCATGTACCGAAGTACTTATATCATATCTATGTTCAACCGAACTTTAAACGCGTCTTAACCGACCGTCGGCTTCTCCCTCTTCGGTCAAGGACCGAAAAGTGTTATGTATTCCATCTGTCGAGAATATCGATGGTGTTTCCAATAACCAGGCAATCAGGTCATAAGGCTGTAACAGACAAAGCGCGCTCAGGGAACTTATGCTATATTACTGCGAAGTGTAAGAAGCATCTTCGAAGAAAATAGTACCCCCACCGATACCTTTCTTCGGTGCTCATTGTTATTATGAGACTTGTGCAGTAGATTTTTTGTACTCATGAGTTCCGTTGTGTGCCGACCATCATTGAAAACTATAAGAGTGCTAGCTTTCGGCTTCACCCAGTCTGAGGTCCGGCTCGGGTGACCCAATCGTGACAATCGCAGAGGTGCTCCCTTTACTCCCTAGCCGAACAATTGGGAACGTAGGGGTAAACACAGGAGCGAGGCAACCCAGCTTGCAAATCGCTTAAGTCAATATGGTGCATATTGTGGCGTAATACACGAACAAGGAACGAAGCCGTACAAGTATAATCATATGCAACAGGAAAAGCTTCATAAAGGAAGCCCCCAAGTAAACGGGGTATTTGAATTTATGCGTCTCAAACAAAGTTTGGACAATGAAACTTTTTACAAGCAACTTTTTTCCAAAAAAGTATAATGCTTGGTCCAACCGAGCACAAGTTAGAAATTAAATCTTTGAGTATGAAAGCAACTTAGCTGGTTAATGTGTTCGGTATTGATGACGCGGTCCGAGCTTGATGCGGGGCAAGGTTCCATCCCCCGAGCCGGTCCCGAGGTGGCGGAGCGGAGAGCTCGACACGTCAAAGTGGTGACATAGCACGGTCAATGCAGACCGACAGAGTGACGCCGAAGTCCCCGGATCATTTTCCTGTGCACAAAAAATAGTGCAAACCAGAGATAATAGTAATAATGATAATTAAAAAAATCGTTGCATAATAAATAATTTATGCAAAGTGAGTAATAAAAGAAATATGGCATGGCGCCGAAGTCAATGTCGATGCAGGGCGTCGGCGTGATGCGGTAAAGGCGTGGCAAAGCCTGAATTTGCAGGTCGGTCCGAGCTCCGGATGCGGCGTACGCCGGACTATGTACGGAAACTCACCGAACCACCATGCGAATTTTGTTAATGCGGCCACCATTTGATAGACCTGGTTTATTTGTTGTAGCAATCCGAAGGAAGGTGATTCCCAAAATTGGGACTCACTCCGCACACCCATTGCCTCATGGGCGATAAAACGATGGCATGGCAATGCTGGTAAAGGTTGGCTCGCCGAGGCAAAGCCCTCGGCCTAGCTAACGTGACGGAGCTGGTCGGCTTGTGACGCCGAAGTGTCCGGAGTAGCTTGATGAAGAGATGGCGAAGCCCCCGGTCCAGCCGAGATGTCGAAGCCTCGATGTCAGCCAATGAGTCGAAGTAGGTCAACGTGATGGACACCAGCTTGAAGAAGCAATAGTGTGGCTCTGTCGATGCAGGTCGTGACGTGGTCGATGCCGGCTTGATGAAGCGACCGTGCGGCGATTCCGATGTGCCCGCTCCGTATAATCCGTGGGGCGGCGATGTTGGGGATGGTTTATCCTTCGCGATGCCGGACTCTTGTTCGGCTTGCCGAGATGATGATCCGAAGAAGTTGAGCTCGGCTCAACAAAGTGACGCCGTGTCTAGCGCAGGTCGGCAGCCGTGGAGTAATATTGCTGGATTGGTTTGACACCAGCATGATGTTGAAGATCATGTTCAAAAGATCTTAAAGTTAGTGGGATGTGTTCGGGAACAAAACACAATACCCCATACAAAACTTCCTTCAAAAGGGATGTCTGAAATCCCGTTCATAAAAAAGATGAACTTGGGTCGGATTCGTTTTCGCGCAGAAAACAGATCCGAAAAGTGATGCACTAATCAGAAGGTTCCCAGAGTTTGGATGGTCGGATCGAGCTAAAATTTTGAGAGGTGGTAGATATAGGAATTCCACAGCAAATCAATGGTTGGATCTTCCAAAGGACGTCTGAGCTAGAAGCTGGACACCACACCCTAAACTCATCCAAATTCCCGTCCAGATTTGACAGGGCTCCGGTATATCGTGGATTGCCAGAGATTCCTCCATTGGAACTCGATGAAATTTTCCAGGGTTGTTGTAGACTCAATTCCGCACAATTCCACCAAACAGATCGTCAAAGCGATACTCAAGGAGGTGGTGGCGGCAGATACGATTTCGCTGTCCAGAAAAACAGCACGATCGCTTGAGAGCAATGTTGACGTTGAGCCCCCGAGCTCCATGGATGATTCCTCCATGATCTTGATAGATATCGGAGTTGATGTTTGATGAAGGCCCTCGTCCGAACATGGTGATCCGAACACGGGGCACAATTCTTGGTCGAACCAAGGTGACCAGTCGAGCTGGTGACGAAGATGCCAAAGTCGCAGTTGATCTGCAGGCGAGCCATCGATCCTTTTGTCGATCACACAATGGAACTCTCAATGAAAGCACCAATGTCGGTGTCAAAACCAGCGGATCTCGGGTAGGGGGTCCCGAACTGTGCGTCTAGGATCGATGGTAACAGGAGGCATGGGACATGATGTTTACCCAGGTTCGGGCCCTCTTGATGGAGGTAAAACCCTACGTCCTGCTTGATTAATATTGATGATATGGGTAGTACAAGAGTAGATCTACCACGAGATCAGAGAGGCTAAACCCTAGAAGCTAGCCTATGGTATGATTGTATGTATATATGATCTATCGACTAGCCTGGCCCTGGTTTATATAATGCACCAGAGGCCTAGGTTAACAAGAGTCCTAGCCGAATACGCCGGTGGGGAGAAGTCCTTGTCTTGATAGCCAGTCTTGTGGAATCTTCCTTGTATGTGGCAGCTGTCCGAACTGGCCCATGAGTATACGGCCACAGGGGTCCTCGGCCCAATCTATCAGATCGGGAGATGACGTGTTGAGTAACCCCGAGTCCAGGACACCGTCAGCTAGTATGAAGAGTTTCAATGATCTCTAAATCAAAAGTAATTCTTTTTGCCACTTAAGGGAATATTTCTACGAGTCACCTTCCTCTAAGATGTCTCGTTATGGTATCATGGCAACTCAACTCCTCACTATGTTGACAATCATTCACCACCTTCTTAAGCGTGAAATTGTTGTCTACCTAGTGAACCTTCGTCATATGTTACACTCCATCCCTCTGGATGTATGTTTCATGTCTCATCTCAAGAGATGTTTCAATGTCTCATTCTATGAGTTGATCATCGGTTGTTCGATCTTCGAGAAGATCAATCCTTCTAGATTTTTTCCTTTTCCTCTCGTAGTCATGTAGGTTAGAGTTCTCGGAGCAAAGACGTCAAGGTCAATTGGAGTCAATGAATCAACAACTCCGGGAAGGAAGTTGGATCATGGAGATTGTGTTAAGCCTTGCATCCCCTTTGTCTTCCCACCTCATGTCCTGAATCTCGGGACGAGATTCTTGTATAGTGGGGGTGAGTTTTCACATCCCTAGCTTCTGGCATTGCACTAGGCTAGCTTCATATGTGCATCATGTTTATGTTTCAAATGAACATGAAATGGGGATTGTTTAAACCCTAGCATCAAAGGTTCAACTAAAATATTCTCAGTGAATCCAAATGGCTTTCAAAAATGTTATCATTTCTGGAAAATGCTAGAACCAATAACCAGAGGTGTTGCACATTTTTCCATGACATATTTGGGCTCTGAATTAAATCATATAGTATTTGCATTTGGACATATAAATGCAATTAAATATTTTAAATGCTCAAACAATCTTAAACTAAAATGTTTGCAGTTGGTTATATTCCAAACAGTGGCATTGAGCAGATTCATGATTTTTGGATCTTGTTAAGTATTTTTTATAAAGCCCTAAAGACTACAGAATAATAGAAAATAGAAACTAAAATAGGAAAAGCAGAGAGAGAGAAGATACCTACCTGGCACCCACCAAAGCCCACCTGGCCGGCCCAGCTGGCCAGCCCAGCCACCTGGCCCCTCCCTTATCGTCTTCCTCCTGCCAGGAGGACGGAGGCATGTGCCCGCCCCGCGCCGGCCACCTCCTCCCTTCCTGCCTCCCTGGCTCCTCCCCGGTCCGCGTAGACGACGCCACGCAACCCCCTGACCCCTCTCACTCTTCCGCGTGGCCCCTCTCCCCTCTGCCCCTCTCTCACCAGCGCCAAGCGCAGCCATCACCACCGACGAGCACCGTCGTGGCCACAGCCACTGCCTCGCCTCATCGTTGCGCTCAGAGGCCCCGCCTCGACCCCCTCTTCCTCTCCACCGGGCCGCGCCCCGCCGGAAGCCCTGAAGTGTCATCCCCGACATCGTCTTCAACCTCTGGCCGCCGGCGAACTCTTCGGGGATTCGCGAGCTCTAGTCTCTCCCCGGCCTTTTTGTTGCCTCTGCTGGATTCGCCGTGAGCCCCTGCCTCTTTCCCCTCTCTCCCCGTGCTCGTCCACGCCTTCTAGCCACCGTGGCCATCGGAGCCGACGGATCCTCGCCGCCGGTCATGTCGCCACCGCGACTACGGCCGTGCATGCACGCGTCCGAGCCCACCGCTGCACTCAGAGCACTCCGAGGAGCCGAGCACACTCACCAGATCTTCACGCCGTGCTCCGTAGCCCCGTTTCGGTGCACACCCGAGCTCCGGCGGCCGCAAAAGAGCTCGCCATCATTGACTCCGTCCACCCCCACTCGAACCACGACCACCCACAGATGCCCCTCGCTTCCCCCTTTCATACACGCCCTTCCACGCATCAAATGGTGGCCTGTAGGCGAAACCCGAGCCGCTCAAGTGCGCCTCCGCCGTGTTTTGGTCGCCGCCGGCGTAACTCCGGCGAGGGTGATGTGGCAGGTTAGTTAGGGCTAAGATGCACTTAGTCACCACCTAGTGACACTGACAGTAGGGCCCCACTGACTAATTAAACTTAGATTAGTTTCTGCTTAGTATTAACTAATCACAGTGGCCCCACGCATCAGCATTGACCATGCTGACGTGGCCATTGACTGGGACCACATGTAAGTGACCCTTACTATCACCGTGACACTGACCAGTTGGACCCACTGGTCAGGTTTGACCTAGACCCCGTTGACCTGCTAACATCACACCGACGTCATGCTGACGCAGTAAATCATTTTCTGGATTTAAAATAATTAGAAAATTCCAGAAAATGTCCAAAACTTCAAAAAATTCATAGAAAATAATCTATAACTCCAATGGAAATAATTTATATATGAAAAATGATCAGAAAATCCCAATCTATCCATTTGTACTGGTTTTATGCATGATAAAGCAACTTAACCTTGCTGTTTAGTGCAAAACATCGTAAGGCACTATTTAAATTCATAAATTGAGTTTGGGATTGAACCTTTGGTTCAAAATGACCCAAACCTATTTGGTTGTAGTTGCATTAGGCCAACACACTCATATTTCCATGTCACATTCATGCATCATATTGTTGCATTGCATTGATTGTGTCCTTCTCTGTTTGCCGGTAACTGTCCCCTCTCAGTCGATGATGGTTCCGACAACGTGATCGATGACACCGATCAAGAACTATATTGTCTTCAGAAGTGCTAGGCAAGCAAAACCCCCTTGTTCATTCCGATACAATCCCATTCACTCGCTCCTACTCTCTTTTACTACATTAGGACAACAACGATTCAGTTGTTACATGCTGCAGTAGTTGAACCCCTTTCCTCTGCATGACCTGTCATTGCCAAAGTAAATAGATGAAACCCACTAGTAGGAGTTGTTTGAGCCCTAATGTGCCTAATCATTCATGCTTGTTTGTCATGCCTGCTATTGCTTAGATTTGTGTCAGGTCTGATTCATCGGGGATGAATTGGAAACTTGTGAACATGTCCTACTTTGTGTGAGCTAAGTGTTTTGAATACGATTTGGTAAAGGTACCGATGGGAGGCCATGTAGGAGTACATGGTGGGTTGTTTCATTGGAACCATCCTTAAGCACCGAGATCTGTATGTGTGATTTAAGAACCAGCTACTACCATGAATTGGGATCCTTAATTGACCCTCTCAGCTTCTTAACCACCCTAGTCCTCTGTCCACGAGTTGCAACTAGTTTATGGTGTTTATAGGATATGTGTTGGCAGCCGTGCATAGCGCTGACCCTAGGGGTGGGCTATGACGCGGTAGATACACCGTGGCCGGGTATGCCGGGCGCCCGTTTGGTGTCTCGGAACCCTGTACACATCGTTCGGGGCCGTATGTGGAAACCTCGGCTGGACTCCCTGCGGATGGAACCTGGATAGCTGATAAACTTGGACTAGAGACTTGAGTGTTTAGGTAGGCCGTGGCCGACACCCTCGTTGGGCTTCCGCTTGAAGGTTGCCAAGTACATGTTGTGTAAACGGCGGTAAGTGGTGCGAGCCTGTGTGAAGAAGTACACCCCTGCAGGGTTAACATCATCTATTCGAATAGCCACGTCTGCGGTAAAGGACTACTTGGTTTCCTGTACAGTTCATAGACAAGTGAAAGTGGATACTCTAAAATGCGCAAGATAAGCATGAGTGCTATGGATGTCCTTCTCGTAGGGAGACGGGAGCGGATCCATAGTGGTGTATTGATATGTTGAATATGTGGACTCGTGTGCGCCACCTCAAAACAGTTGCTTGCAGTCATAGTTCAGGTTAGCCACTAAGCCAAAGCTGACTTGCTGCAGTTAAACTCCACCACCCCCTTTGTTGATAATGATGCATATGTAGTTAGTTCTGATGTAAGTCTTGCTGGGTACATTTTGTACTCACGTTTGCTTAATGTATGTTTTGCAGAGAGACTTCAGTCTCGCTAGTAGTTCTGTGTGGGCCTCGATGTTTAGCTTGATACCTCAGCTACGATCTTGTGCCCTCGGCAGGATCTGGTAGATAGTCCGGCTTCTCAGCCTTTTTCATTTGTAGATGTCTGTACTCAGACATGTTAAGCTTCTGCATGTGCTTTGATCTGTATGCTCTGAATGTTGGGTCATGAGACCCATGTTTGCAATATCTCGCTCCTCGGAGCCTATTGAATAAATACTCGGAGTCGTAGAGTCTTGTTGTGATGCCATGTTGTATTTGCACATATTGAGCATATTGTGTGTACGATTGAAATGCTTGGTATGTGTGGGATCAGACAACCTAGTTGTTTATCCTTGGTAGCCTCTCTTATGGGGAAATGTAGTCTAGTGCTTCCACTGAGCCTTGGTAGTCTGCTATAGCCCAGTTTACCGGAGTCCTGGTAGACCAGTACTACTGCTCCGGAACACCTAGACTGGTCGGCATGTGATTCACTTCGTTCCTGTGTCTGTCCCTTCGGGGAAATGTCACGTGGTGACTTCCGGAGTCCTGTTAGCCCAGTTGCTACAGCCCGGATTCACACGCTGATGACCAACATGTTCGATGTTGTTTCATGTATGCCTCTCCCCGTAAGTTAGTGCCACTTTGGGTTCACGACTAGTAATGTCAGCCCGGGTTCTCTATGATATGGATGCTAGCGACGCTATCATATATGTGATCCAAAAGGCGCAAACGGTCCCGGGCCAGGTAAGGTGGCACCCATGGGAATACCGTGCGTGAGGCCGCAAAGTGATATGAACTATTACATGCTAGATCGGTGTGACTTAGGATCGGGGTCCTAATAGATGCATAGCAATGAGAAGGGAGAGTATCGTCTAGGTACCCTCATAGACCATAAGCGGAATCGTTATGACAACGCGGTTGATGTAGTCGTACGTCTTCACGATCGACCCATCTATTACCAAAGGTACGAATCCTCCGTGATCTGCACACATTCGACTCGGTGACATCCCGCGAACTCACAATCCAGTAGAGCTTCAAGGGAGAGCTTTGTTATCACGACGGCGTGATGATGGTGATGATGTTGCTACCGGAACAGGGCTTCGCCTAAGTACTGCTACGATATTACCGAGGTGGATTATGGTGGAGGGAGGCACCGCACACGGCTAAAAATCGATCATTAACTTGTGTGTCTATGGAGTGGAGGAGGGGGAGGGGGCGGCCCCCCTAGGTGTACCCCAAGTGGAGTCCTACTCCCACGGGGAGTAGGATCCCCCCCTTGCCTTGTTGGATTTAGGAGAGAAGGAAGGAGGAGGGAGGAGGAAGGAAAGAGGGGCCAGCCCCCCTCCCAATTCGGATTGGGATTGGGGGGGGGGCTCCTGTGATTCTTTCCCCTCTCTCCCACTAAGGCCCAATAGGGCCCATATACCTCCCGGGGGGTTCCAGTAACCTCTCGGTGCTCCGGTATACTCCTGTTTTCACCTGGAACCATTCCGATGTCCAAACATAGGCTTCCAATATATCGATCTTTATGTCTCGACCATTTTGAGACTCCTCGTTATGTCCGTGATCAAATCCGGGACTCCGAACTACCTTCGGTACATCAAAACACATAAATGACTCGACATGTTAGAAGGAGCTAAATCAATAGCGGCCGATGCTGGTACAATCGCTCGTAATGCCGATCATCAACGAACGTTAAGCGTGCGGACCCTACGAGTTCGAGAACTATGTAGACATGACCGAGACTTGTCTCTGGTCAATAACCAATAGAGGAACCTGGATACTCATATTGGTTCCTACATATTCTACGAAGATCTTTATCGGTCAAACCGCATAATGATATATGTTGTTCCCTTTGTCATCGGTATGTTATTTGCCCGAGATTCGATCATCGGTATGTCAATACCTAGTTCAATCTCGTTACTGGCAAGTCTCTTTACTAGTTCCATAATTATACATCCCGTAACTAACTCATTAGCGACATTGCTTACAAGGCTTATTGTGATGTACATTACCGAGAGGGCCTAGAGATACCTCTCCGGCAATCGGAGTGACAAATCCTAATCTTGATCCATACCAACTCAACAAACACCATCGGACACACCTGTAGAGCACCTTTATAATCACCCAGTTACGTTATGACGTTTGGTAGCACACAAAGTGTTCCTCCGGTATTCGGGAGTTGTATGATCCCATAGTCATAGGAACATGTATAGTTATGGAGAAATCAATACAACAAATTAAACGATCATCATGCTAAGCTAACGGATGGGTCAAGTCAATCACATCTTTCTCTAATGATGTGATCCCGTTAATCAAATGACAACTCATGTCCATGGTTAGGAAACATAACCATCATTGATTCAACGAGCTAGTCAAGTAGAGGCAAACTAGTGACACTCTGTTTGTCTATGTATTCACACATCAACTATGTTTCTGGTTAATAGAATTCTAGCATGAATAATAAACATTTCTCATGATATAAAGAAATATAAATAACAACTTTATTATTGCCTCTAGGGCATATTTCCTTTAGGGTGGTACTTTTATGGAAATTACTTTGGGTGAAGCCACCAAATTGATTGATAATATTATGGCAAATTATTCTTAATGGCATACCGAAAGGGCTCCTACTAGTATAAAAGTTAATTCGGTTGGAGAAATTTCTTCTTTGAGTGAAAAAGTTGATGCTCCTATTGATCTTAAAGATATGCCTTTGTCTACTTTGATTGAGCAAAATAGTGATGCCATAGATGTGAGTTTTATCTCTCGAAATAATTTCAACAACCATGCTTATAGAGGTAATATTAATCCTAGGCCTTTTCCTAGTAATTCCTCTAATAATTATGGTAATTCCTATGGAAATCAATCTTATAATAATAATAGGAACGCCTCTGATCTTGAGAATAATATTAAAGAATTTATCAACACTCAAAAAGTTTTGAACACTTCCATAGAAGAAAAGTTGAGTAACATTGATGATTTGTCTAGAAGTGTTGATAGAATTGCTCATGATGTGGAAAATCTCAAGAAGAAAATTTATGTGCCTAAAGTAGATGAATCTATTAAATCTCTTTATGTTTCTATGGATGAAAGTAAGAAAAGAAATGCTATGCTTAGAGCTAAAAGAGAATTTTTAGAAAAAGTATTTTCTAGTGATTTCTTTCGCAAAAGTGATCAAGATCTTAAAATGATTGGTGTTTCTTCTATTGATTCCTTGTTTAGTAAAGTTAAGATTGATGAAAAAGGGACTGGAGAAGAGTCGACTTTAGGTAGAAAGCGTCCCAATATTTTGGAGGGTGAAAATCTTGTTGAGAAAATTGATGAACGTGGGTTTGGAGGGGTCAAAACTTTAGATAGTGATGTACCCACTCTTTTGGATTACAAAGACTTTAATTATGATAGTTTCTTTTTGATTGATTGTATTTCTTTGTTGCAATCCATGATAAATTCACCCCATGCTTATGAACAAAATAAAGCTTTTACTAAACATATTGTTGATGCTATGATGAAAGCTTTGGAATAAAAGTTGGAATTAGAACTTTCAATTCCTAGAAAATTGGATGATGAATGGGAACCTACTATTAAAGTCAAGATTAAAAATTATGAGTGTTTTTCTAGTGTTTCTACAATTCCGAAATCTTCATGTGATGTGCTTGGTCTTACCAATCTTGAAGAATGTTCCTTGAATTTGCACTTGGCGGATTTTACTATTAAAAAGCCTATGGGAAGATTAATGATGTTCTTATTCTTGCAAATATGAATTATGTGCTCACAAATTTTATTGTTCTTGATATTGATTGCAATCCGTCTTGTCCAACTATTCTTGGTAGACCATTTTTACGTACTATCTGTGTCATGATTGATATGAAAGAAGGCAATATTAAGTACCAATTTCCCTTGAGGAAAGGTATGAAACACTTTCCTAGAACTAGAATTAAGACACCTTATGAATCAATCATGAGGGCATCTTATGGATCTCGAACCAAAGATGACAGAACTTATATCCTTGCTTAGTGTCTAGCTAAGGGCGTAAAACTATAGTGCTTGTTGGGAGGCAACCCAATGAATACAATTTATTTTTGCTTTTTGCTTCCTGTTTTTGATTGCTACCAAAATTATGCTACTGTTATGATTGTTTTTTGTGTGTTTTAATTAGTGTTTGTGCCAAGTAAACCCTTTAGGATCTTCTTGGGCAATAGTTGTTTTGATCTTGATGAAAAAACAGAAACTTTTACGCTCACGAAATTAATTTTCATTTTTTTACCAGAGAGCGATAAAATACCAATTCCAATTGGAGTAGATCAATATACAAATTTCTCAGGTCATCATAATTTTTCAGAGTTTTTGGAGTTACAGAAGTATTCAGAATAGTCAGATTGCTACAGACTATTATGTTTTGACAGATTCTCTTTTCTTTGTGTTGTGTGCTTATTTTGATGGCTCTATGGTTTTCTTTGATGAGTTTTTGCCATCAAAAAGTTGGAATATAGTAGATATATCATACGTCTCTGTCGTATCTACTTTTCCAAAAACTTTTGCCCTTGTTTTGAAATCTAACTTGCATGATTTGAATGGAACTAACCCGGACTGACGTTGTTTCCAGCAGAATCGCCATGGTGTTATTTTTGTGCCGAAATAAAAGTTCTTGGAATGAACTGAAAATCAACGGAAAATTATATTGGAATATATATAAAAAATACTGGAAGGAAGATCCACGTCAGGGGGGCCTCCGCCTGTCCACGAGGGTGGGGGCGCGCCTGCCCCCCTGGATGCGCCCCCTGCCTCGTGGCCCCCTAACGCTCCACCGACCTCAACCCTGACTCCATATATTCACATTTGGGGAGAGAAAAATCAAGGAGAAGGATTCATCACATTTTACGATACAAAGCCGCCGCCAAGCCCTAAACTCTCTCGGGAGGGCTGATCTGGAGTCTGTTCGGGGCTCCGGAGAGGGGAATCCATCGCCATCGTCAACATCAACCATCCTCCATCACCAATTTCATGCTGCTCACCGCCGTGCATGAGTAATTCCATCGTAGTCTTGCTGGACGGTGATGGGTTGGATGAGATTTATCATGTAAGCGAGTTAGTTTTGTTAGGGTTTGATCCCTAGTATCCACTATGTTCTGAGATTGATGTTGCTATGACTTTGCTATGCTTAATGCTTGTCTCTAGGGCCTGAGTGCCATGATTTCAGATCTGAACCTATTATGTTTTCATCAATATTTGAGAGTTCTTGATCCTATCTTGCAAGTCTCACCTAGTATGTGTTATGATCCGGCAACCCTGAAGTGGCAATAATCGGGACCACTCCCGGTGATGATCTTAGTTTGAGGAGTTCATGTATTCACTATGTGTTAATGCTTTGGTCCCGTACTCTATTATAAGGAGTCCTTAATATCCCTTAGTTTGCAATAGGACCCCGCTGCCACGGGAGGGTAGGACAAAAGATGGCATGCAAGTTCTTTTCCATAAGCACGAATGACTATATTCGGAATACATGCCTACATTACATTGATGAATTGGAACTAGTTCTGTGTCACCCTAGGTTATGAATATTATATGATCGATCGCATCCGGCATAATTCTCTATCACCGATCCATTGCCTACGAGCTTTCCATATATTGTTCTTTGCTTATTTAGTTTCTCGTTGCTATTGTTATCATCACTACAAAACACCAAAAATATTACTTTTGCTATCGTTACCACTACTATCATATTACTTTGCTACTAAAAACTTTGCTACAGATACTAAGTTTCCAAGTGTGGTTGAATTGACAAATCAGCTGCTAATACTTGAGAATATTGTTTGGCTCCCCGTGTGTCGAACCAATAAATTTGGGCTGAATACTCTACCCTCGAAAACTGTTGCGATCCCCTATACTTGTGGGTTATCAAGACTATTTTCTGGCGCCGTTGCCGGGGAGCATAGCTCTATTCTTTGAGTCACTTGGGATTTATATATTCTTATCATTATGAAGAACTTGAAAGATCCAAGAACCAAGATTTATCACTCAACTATGAGGGGAGGTAAGGAACTGCCATCTAGCTCTGCACTTGATTCACCTTCTGTTTTGAGTAAGCTTGCGACACCTAAACCTGCTTCTGCTATTAATTATGATATGCCGCATGTTATAGATGATGCCACTTCTACTATGCATGATACTTATGATGAAACTACTTCTATGCTTGATACTACCGTGCCACTTGGTGAATTTCTTGATGAACAACTTGCTAGGGCTAGAGAGAATGAAATTATTGAAACTGATAATATTGATGAAAGTGATGATGAAGATTCTCCCCCAAGATATGAATTTCCTATTATGCCTGAGAGCTATGTTATGGATGAAGAAACTGCTAGAGATTTTCTTCCTTGCAATGATAGGAGGGATCTTAAGAAATTATTAGATAACCTAAAACAAAAAACTCTGAATGCTAAAATGAAATATGATCCTGCTTATGCTACTTCACCTATCTTTGTTACCGATAAGGATTATGATTTCTCTGTTGATCCTAAGATAATTACTTCAGTTGAATCTGATCCTTTCTATGGCTATGAATCTGAAACTATTGTGGCACATCTTACTAAATTAAATGATATAGCCGCCCTATTCACTAATGATGAGAAAAGTCACTATTATTATATCCTTAAATTATTTCCGTTCTCATTAAAGAGTGATGCTAAGATATGGTTTCATTCTCTTGATCCTGGTTATGTGCGTAGTCCCCAGGATATGATTTATTACTTCTCTGCTAAATATTTCCCTGCTCATAAGAAACAAGCTGCTTTAAGAGAAATATATAATTTTGTGCAAATTGAAGAAGAGAGTCTCCCACAAGCTTGGGGGAGGCTTCTCCAATTACTTAATGCTTTGCCTGATCATCCTCTTAAGAAAAATGAAATACTTGATATCTTTTATAGTGGACTAATCGATGCTTCTAGAGACCACATGGATAGTTGTGTTGGTTGTGTTTTCAGGGAAAGAACTGTGGATGAAGCTGAAATTCTATTGAATAATATGTTGACTAATGAATATAATTGGACACTTCCTGCGCCAACTCCTAAGCCAACTCCAAAGAAAAGGGGTATTCTATTTCTCATTCCTGAAGATATGCAAGAGGCAAAGAAATCTATGAAGGAAAAAGGTATAAAAGCTGAAGATCATAAGAATTTACCTCCTCTTGAAGAAATACATGGTTTTAATCTATCACCTATTGAAGAAACACATGGTCTTGATAACCTGACATAGGTAGTAAAGGTAAATTCTCTCTATAGATATGATGAAGCCAAAATCCCATTTACTAAGTTTGCTAGCCCATGCTTGGATGAGTGTGATGACTTTATGGTTAAACAAGAAAACTTCAATGTTTATGTTGGTAGAATATTGAAACACAATGCTGATATGCTTGAACACTTGGGTGATTATATGGCTAATATTAAAGGTGAACTTAAACTTATTAGTAAACACGCTTTTATGGTTACCACTCAAGTAGAACAAGTACTTAAAGCTCAGAATGATTTGCTCAATGAATTGAATAGTAAGAAAAATGACACTACTGTTAGAATTATGACTAGAGGTGGTAAAATGACTCAAGAACCCTTGTATCCTGAGGGCCATCCTAAGAGAATTGAGCAAGATTCTCATAGAAATGATATTGATGTACCAAGTCCTTCTAAAACGAAGAGAAAGAAAAATGATAGAACTTTGCATGCTTTTGACACACCTGAGAATCCCAATTATATTTCTATTTTTGATGCCGAAACCCAATCTGGTAATGAGCATGAACCTAGTGATAATATTAATAATGATGTTCATGTTGATGCTCAACCTAATAATGACAATGAAGTAGAGATTGAACCTGCTGTTGATCTTGATAACCCACAATCAAAGAATCAACGTTATGATAAGAGATACTTTGTTGCTAGGAAGCACGGTAAAGAAAGAGAACCATGGGTTCAGAAACCCATGCCTTTTCCTCCTAAACAATCGAAGAAAAAGGATGATGAGGATTTTGAGCGCTTTGCTGAAATGATTAGACCTATCTTTTTGCGTATGTGTTTAACTGATATGATTAAAATGAATCCTTATGCTAAATATTTCAAAGATATTGTTACTAATAAAAGAAAGATACCGGAAGCTTAAATTTCGACCATGCTTGCTAATTATACTTTCAAGGGTGGAATACCTAAGAAACTAGGAGATCCCGGAGTACCAACTATACCATGCTCCATTAAAAGAAACTATGTTAAAACTGCTTTATGTGATCTTGGAGCCAGTGTTAGTGTTATGCCTCTCTCTTTATGTCGTAGACTCGATTTGAATAAGTTGACACCTACTGAAATATCTTTGCAAATGGCTGATAAATCAACTGCTATACCTGTCGATATTTGTGAGGATGTGCCTTTTGTGGTTGCAAACGTTACTATTTTAACGAACTTTGTTATTCTTGGTATTCCCAAGGACGATAGTATGTCTATTATTCTTGGAAGACCCTTTTTGAATACTGCAGGGGCTATTATTTATTGCACCGAAGGCAATGTCACTTTTCATGTTAATGGTAATGAGCATACGGTACACTTTCCGAGGAAACAACCTCAAGTCCACAGTATCAATTATATTGGAAAAATTTCATCGATTATTTTTGGAGGTTTTGAATTTCCTCTTCCTACTGTCAAGAAGAAATATGATATTCTTATTGTTAGGGGCATGCATATCCCTGTTGAGGTAACCTAGTGTTATTCGAAAATTCTCCGGTTCCATGTTATTCGGAATGAGTTTGTTAACAAGACCTGATCAACCTTGTTAGTGGATTCCTTTTGATGAGCATGAGATGGATGAATTTAGAAAACACAACTCTCTGTACCCTCTTTTTACTTTTTGTTATTTATATTAAATAAAGCAAAAATAGTAATTTTTGTCTATTATCTGAATTATCCATGCAATAAAAAATACCCCGAAAATAGAAGTTCTCCAAATGCCCTGAAAATTAAATATGATTTTTTCTCGAATATTTCAGTATAACTGGCACTAAGAACACAGCAGGGGGAGCAAGCACCTGGCCACGAGGGTCCAGGGCGCGCCCCCTGCCTCGTGGGGCCACGATGGCTCCCCTCCACTTATTCCAGCTATCACACACTCCTTCCTCCGACAAAAATCACCAACCAGCTCAAACCCGAGTCCAAGCTCATTTTGCTGCCTCCTGTTTATCTAGATTATAAGAGTATGGTAGCACATGATTTTATTGTTAAGAATAGGGAATATGCACTTATGTACAAATTAATATTTGGTAAATATCATCCTGAGACTATTACCTTGCCTGCTCCTTCCTTGTTTGATTTATCTGCAGGCAAGTACCTTGTTCTGTTGGAGGCCATTCACGCCTACCGGAACCCTACATCAGCTACAGAGCCAGAGCCGGAACCACAATTTGATCCTCCACGATAGTATGATTACCAGTGGGATCCGGAGGTGATTGCCAACCAGTGGCAATCCGAGGCTTCTTCACACTACGACCCCAACTATTACTTTGGATATCCGCCAGGCCGGCCATGGTCATATACCAACTTAGGCCAAAATCCTAAGCTTGGGGGAGTCCGTATTTCTCATCGACGTTACATTCATGTTCACACACTCATTGCTAGTTGTCGGTGCTCATACTTTTTCACTGTATCATCCATGCTAGTTTATTTCCCTTTTTTATGATTTCTTCTTGTGTGTTTAGTAAACCTTAAGAAAAACAAAAAAAATAGTTGTAGCTTTCAGCTAGTTTAATTTCCATGCCTATAGTTGTAATAATTAAAAGAAAACCCAAAAAAAAGATTTCTTGTTCTTCTTTTGCTTGTTGGGAGCTTTCCCGTGTAAATAGTTTTATTTCTTTTCTTTCCTTTGGGGGTCGAGAGGAGAAGACCATAATGAAATTGTTAAAGTGGCTCTTATATGCATTATTGTTGATCTAACAAAAGAGCCCATATTACCTTGTCTTCTCTCTTGAATTGAATGCCTGTAGATTCCAGCTTAGTCCAATGCACATGCACTATTATTATTATCCACACTATTCAGTCGTGCAAGTGAAAGGCAATAATGATGATTATATGATGAACTTATTGAGATGAGAAAAGCTGGTATGAACTTGACCTCTCTTGTTTTTGTAAATATGATTAGTTCGTCATTCCTGATTCAGCCTATTATGAATAAACATGTTTGCAATGACAATTAGAGATTATAGTTGCTTATGCCATGCTTAATTAGCTAGGAGCTTATAATGGTTTACCTTGCGTGCCAACATGCTATTCAAATGGTTGTGATGTGGTATGATAGGGTGGTATCCTCTTTTGAACGATTCGAGTGGCTTGACTTGGCACATGTTCACGCATGTAGTTGAAACAAAATCAACATAGCCTCTACAATATTTATGTTCATGGTGCATTATATCCTACTCATGCTTGCATTCGGTGTTGATTAATTTTAATGCATGTTCATGACTGTTGTCGCTCTCTAGCTGGTCGCTTCCCAGTCTTTTGCTAGCCTTCACTTGTACTAAGTGGGAATAGTGCTTGTGCATCCAATTCCATAAACCCCAAAGTTGTTCCATATGAGTCCACCATACCTACCTATATACGGTATCTACCTTCTGTTCCAAGTAAAATTCTCTGTGCCAAACTCTAAACCTTCAAACAAACATTTTGTTTTGTATGCTCGAATAGCTCATGTATCTTCCATGTTAGGCGGGTTATTCTCAAGACGAGTGGACTCCGCTCCTCACTCACGAGAAAATGGCTGGTCACCGGGATGCCCAGTCCCATGCTTTATGCAAATCGAATCAAAATAATTGCAAACAAAACACCCCCGGGACTGTTGTTAGTTGGTGGCACTCGTTGTTTTGAGCAAGCCATGGATTGATGCTTGGAGGGGAGTATAAACTTTACCATTCTATTTGGGAACCGCCTATAATGTGTGTAGCATGGAAGATATCGCCATATCTTGGTAGTTATGTTGACAATGAAAGTATAGCGCTCAAAATATTATTCATATCTATTTCAAAATCGAGCCCTGGCACCTCTACAAATCTCTACTTCCCTGTGCGAAGGGCCTATCCATTTACTTTTACGCTGAGTCATCACCCTCTTATTAAAAAGCACCAGTTGGAGAGCATCGTTGTCATTTGCATCCATTACTGTTAGTTTACATTGAGTATGACTTGACTGGATCTCGTTTACCATGAATTACAATGTCTAGTCAGTCCTTGATCTTTAAAGGTGCTCTGCATTTATGTTTTGCGGTCTCAGAAAGGGCTAGCGAGATACCATCTTGTTATATCAAATCATGATTGCTTGGAGAAAGTGTTGTCATCCGAGATTTATTATTATTGCTCTCTAGTTGATTATGTCATTGATATGAGTAAACATGAGACCTAAGTATTATTGTCAATATAGTTAGTTCATAATCTTTGCTGAAAACTTGAATGATGGCTTTACATATTTACAACAATAAGAGCAAACCGAGTTTGTAAAAGTTTTTCTTTTTCACTTTCAGTTTATCAACTGAATTGCTTGAGGACAAGAAAAGGTTTAAGCTTGGGGGAGCTGATACGTCTCCGTCGTATCTACTTTTCCGAACACTTTTGCCCTTGTTTTGGACTCTAATTGCCATGGTGTTATTTTTGTGCAGAAATAAAAGTTCTCGGAATGACCTGAAAACCAACGGAGAATTATTTTGGAATATATAAAAAATACTGGAAGGAAGATCCACATAAGGGGGGCTCCACTTGTCCACGAGGGTGGGGGGCGCCCCTGTCCCCCTGGGCGTGCCCCCCTGCCTCGTGGTGTCGAATCACGGGTTTCGGGAAACCCTTGAGGTTCGAACACTGGGGTGCGCGCGAAGGTTTTCTCCTTACCGATCCACATCCTAGCTCTCTAAGATCTTGCGAACGAACTCAACAAACTCACAACACAGAAAGACACAAGATTTATACTGGTTTGGGCCACCGTTGTGGTGTAATACCCTACTCCAGTGTGGTGGTGCGGATTGCCTCTTGGGCTGATGATGAACAGTACAAGGGGAAGAATAGCCCGTCGGGGTTGAGGTGTTCTTGTGCTTGGTGAACTTGTGTGGGTGAGATGACCTTGGATCCGCTCTCGACTTGTGATGAGGTCGATCCTCTCCCCACTGTGGGGGCTAGTTTTACATATATAGGCCCTGGTCCTCTCCCCAAATATTGAGTGGGAAGGGAGCCAAGAACAGCCAATTCGAAGGGGGACAGCTAGTACAAGTTATCATGACAAAAGGTGGTCTTTAACTTCCAAAGGCTCTGGTGGTGACGCCATCTTGGGCTCCGTGGTGACCTCCTTCTTTCCGTCCTTCTGGTCTTGGTCTCGTTGCACCAATATGGAAACCTTTCCTTGATGCCTCGGTACCCCATGCCTACGCTTGCCCCCTTGGCACCAAAGAGGAAACGAGGACATTTTGTGCGCTGGTGCCCACCTGGTCTCGATCGTCATGGCTCACATCACGAGGTCTGCCTTGCCTTGATCTCTCTGCCCCACGCGAGCCTGCCTGGCGAGGCCGCTCCCGAGGAGGTCTTGCGTCGTCTGCCTCGCGAGGCTTGGCCCCTCGCGAGGGTCTTGAATGCCTTGTCGATGAAGATGGGACGTACAAACCTGCCAGCCCAGCCACGCCATGGGCCGCAGGTAGGCAAGTCTGGGGACCCCCGTTCCCAGAACGCCGACAGTAGCCCTTGGGCCCAAGGCACGCTCGGGCTTGGCTTCGAGGCGAAGCCAAAGGATCAAGCTCGGAGCACCGTGGGCCCCAAAAGCCTGCGGCCTCAGTTGATGCGTGGTGGTTGATTGGACGTGGGTGTCTCCACTTCCCCACGCTGCCTCAGCAACTACCCGACTTGACAAATCACTGCGACATGCAAGTAAAACCATCATTACCTGCGGTTGTGGGGGTGCTAGTTGGCCTTCTCCTGCTATAAATGGGGAGGGAGGCAGAGCCCCCATTGCCCATCTCTTCCCATTCCTTCTGCTTCTTCTTCCTCTGCTCCACCACCGACTCCAATGGCGCCGTCGAAGAGGTTCTCTGCCGCGGAGAAAGGAAAGGCCCCTCGTGATGGGCCCGGCTCCCCGGTGCCTAAACGGGGACGTGGCCATCCCCGCAAGCACACCATGACTCCCTCCGTGGCCCCCTGCTCCCGGGGTGGTGCCGCTGCGCGTGGCAGGGGTCGATCCGGTCGTGGCAGCCCCGTCTATGAAGGGAGACGTGCCATGGTTGCATGGCCTCCCTGGCCATGCTTCCACTCAGCAGAGGTGCTACCGGAGTTCGTTGTCTGGTCGGTGGATCCGGCTGGCAACTGCCTCCAGCTTCCGCCCTTCTTCATCAATGAGCTGCCGGCCCCTGGTCCAGGTGGGCTCTGGCTGCAGGCGGACGGTTGCTGCAGTAGGGCCTCTTGGGTCACAATTGAAGTCTCCGCCGTGGGCAACATAGCTCTGGCCCGCGGTTGGCAGACGTTCGCCGGCGCGCGCGGCCTGGGCAAGCGGTGCACCCTCCATTTCAAGTATGATGGTGATGCGACCCTCTGCGTGAGGGTGTTTGGGGAAGATGGTCGCCGCACCGGGTGCTGCCCCGAGGTGAATGACGGCGAGGAGGTGCTCGGTCATGGCGATGGCCGCGACGAAGGCGAGCTCGCCAGTCGCGCCTCGTCCAGCTACGGCAGCTCTTCCCTTGGCGATAGCTCTAGTAGCGGTGGCTACGACCAGCCGCCACGCCGCCGCCGCCCGCTTCGAAGGTGGTAGTGGGTCGTCTCATCGCCGCACCTCCGTGAAGCGCGAGGAGGGATCCGGCTAAGCTCGTTCGTTGCTAGAGGCTTGCCCCCGTGGTTCACCGCAACACCGCTTTTGTTTTGTTCCTCTTTTCTTTACTGCATCGAAAATGAAACCAGTATGGGCCTAGAGTTTCGTGTATCGAACTATGATTCCTCACTCATTATGCTATGCTTGTTATTTCCATGTTGTGTCGTTATTTTGTGTGGAGATAACTTAGCCTGGCGCAATCGGGGCATCTTCTTCTTCACGAGGCACTTGTTTCTTCGTGCCCGTCTTGGATTAGTGGCTGCTCAGGAACTGCAAAATTTCGTTAGGAGGCTTGCTAAGAGACTTACTATTCTGCCGAGCCTTGACCCAGCACTTCATATCGCGGTACCCGAGGGGCACATATTAGGAGAGATGTGCCGGTTGTGAGCTCGAACGAGGGTGCCTCGTGAGAAAACAGACCGAAGGCAGAGAGAAGGACCAACGCAAGAGGAAGAAACCCTCGCGAAGGCACCTGCCTAGCCCCCTCGCGAGGTATGCGGGAGAGAGAACACAAGCAAAATGGATTTGGAAAAGGCGGCAAAAGGTGATGAAACCAAATCAGCAAGGAACACCAGAAGCAAACTTCAATTAAGAGAAGGCGATCCAACTATGGAAAGCAAATGAAAAGCCGCATCTGGCACCTAGTCTAGTCTTCGACGTCTTCTCACCAGCGCAGAGCTAAGTGCTGCCACTAGGCGTGGGAGGGAGCCCCCGAGGCCCGAGGGCGGCTCTCCGGAGACTCCAGGGCATGTACATCCCCACTCATTATTACGTGAGAGTTTCACGGGCGGCGATTCTTCACAAGCACCGGGCCCTGCTTCACATGCATTGGGCCCTGCTTCACAGGAACTGGGCCTTGCTTCACAGGCACTGGGCCCTGCTTCACCAGCATTGGGCCTTGCTTCATGGGTAGAACTTCCGGAGGTTCTGGATGTTCCAGGCATTCTGGATGGGCACCTCGTCTTGCATCTCTAGGCGCGCGACGCTAGGCCTGGAGATATGGGTGACCCTGAATGGGCCCTCCCACATGGGTGAGAGCTTGTGCAACCCTTCCCTAGAGAGGACCTGCCTCAGGACGAGTTCGCATGCTCGAGCATCCTCGAGCGGACGCTGCGGCAGTGGTACCGCCGCAGCGCCTGCTGGTACCTTGCCTCCCTCAGCGCAGCTTCACAGTGTCGTTCCTCCCCCAGCACGAGGTCCATCCCCCGCGTGGCGTCCTGCTACATTTCATCAAACTCCAGGACCCATGCGGAGCGATGCTTGACCTCATGAGGGAGGACTGCTTCGGCTCCATAGACAAGGAAAAATCGTGTCTCGTCCGTCGGCTTTGTGGCGGTGGTGCGGATGGACCACAACACAGACTGAAGCTCGTCATGCCAGCCCCTGCCGTAGGCTTCGAGCTTCTTCTTGAAGGTCTTGGTCTTGAGGCCTCTCGGGACCTCTGCGTTGGCGCGTTGAGCCTCGCCATTGCTCCTAGGATGCGCCATCGAAGCGTAGCAGATCTGCGTTCCAAGGTTAGCACAATATGTTTTGAAGAGGTTACTGGTGAATTGTGAGCCATTGTCAGTGATGATACGGTTGGGGACCCTAAAACAGCTCACAAGGCCCTTGATGAACTTAACCGCAGAACCAGCTGGGATGGTGCAGACGGCTTCTACTTCCGCCCACTTGGTGAACTTGTCGATCGCGACGTAGAGGTAGTGGTAGCCTCCTGGCGCTCGAGGGAATGGGCCCAAGATATCCAGCCCCTAGACCGTGAACGGCCATGTGAGAGGTATAGTCTGGAGGCCCTGAGCTGGCTGATGGATCTGCTTGGCGTGGAACTGGCAAGCTTCGCAGGACTTCACCAGCTCAGCCGCGTCGTTGAGCGCCGTGGGCTAGTAGAATCAACTGCGGAACACCTTGCCAATGAGAGTCCGTGACAACGAGTGGTGTCCGTAGTCTCCGCCATGTATGTCATTCAGCAACTCCTTCCCCTGGTCCCTGGAAATGCAACGCAATGCAACATCATTCAGTCGCTTCCTGTACAACTCACCATCTTGGATGCAGTATGTCGTGGCTTGCTGGGCCACGCGCTTTGTGTCCTCTTCCTTCTCCGGTAGCGCCCCTCGCACCAGGTATTCCTTGAATTCCTTGGTCCAACACCCCTCTTGGGGCTCGAGCGCCAAGAGCAAGCGAGCCCCTGAGGTTGGGCCACAAGCTAGGGCTCCCGTGGCAGGCGGTTGTGGGAGCTCCTCCCGAGGCCATGTCGTGCTTGAAAGTGATGGCGTTGCTGACGGCTTGAAGAGCCGCTCCTTGAAGATGCCAGGCTCTGGGGGCTACCGCTTGGATGCCCTCCCGGCGATGTCATCGGCTTCCTTGTTGGTGCCACGAGGCACATGCTGCACCTCCAGGCCTAGGAACTGCTTTTCCATCTTATGTACTTCCGCGAGGTACGCCTCCATGTGCTCGTCCTTTGGCTCGTACACATTGTTGGAGAAGTTGATGAGGAGCTGTGAGTCGCCCCTGACGGTGAGGCGCTTCACCCCCACAGCTGCTGCGGCCTTCAGGCTAGCTATGAGGCCTTCATATTCTACGATGTTGTTGGAGACCTTCTCGCCCTGCTGTAAGCATAGCTGCATAGCGTAGTAGATCTTGTCCTGCATGGGTGAGATGAGTACTGCTCCAGCCCCCGCGCCCTGGTGTGCGAAGGCTCCATCGAAATACATGCCCCATCTGTCTGGCGCCTCACTTCCCAGTGAGGTGGACCGGTCCTCGCCTGCTTCCAGCGCCGGGGCATCCATCCACTCCGCCACGAAGTCAGCGAGTGCAGCTCCCTTGATGACCCTGGTGGTGCTGAACTCCAACTGGAATGCCTGCAGCTCGATGTTCCACTCAGTGACCCTTCCAGCTGAGTTGGGGCTCCTGAGCACCCTTTCCAACGGGTAGGCCGACACGACTTTGATGGGGTGGCCCTGGAAGTAGTGCTGCAACTTACGCGAAGCCACCAGGAGCGCGAGCAGGAGCTTCTGAGGCATGGGATAGCGTGCCCTCGTGTCCCACAAGACCGTGCTGACGAAGTACACCAGGTGCTCGACGAGGACCGGCGTGTTGCTGAGGCTTGCATCTTGTGCAAGCTGGGGTGCCCCCTGAGATGGTGGGGCCCCTGGTACGTGGTTGCTTGCGGGGATTTCTATGGTGTCATCCTGTCGAGCTTGGTCTTCTATTGCTGCCGCTACGGCTTTTGCTGTGCCTTCCTGATCTTGCGTCACCTTGGCTGGCGACGTAGCTTGGCGCAATGCACTCTTGGCCTGATGCTCCTCCCAAACCACCACTAGTGCAGTGCTGGCGGAGTACGGGGTGGCAGCAAGGTAAAGTACTAGAGGCTCAAGAGGCCATGGCGATACCAACACCGGCGGGCTGGTCAGGTATCTCTTGAGGTTTTGGAAGGCTCGGTCCGTCTCCGGAGTCCACTCGAATGGGCCCTTCTTCTTCATTAGCTTGAAAAAAGTGTAAGGTGCACTCTCCCATCTTGGAGATGAAGCGCCCCAATGCAGTCACTTGACCAGCCAGCTTCTGCATTTCCTTGAGGGTCTGCGGCGGGCTCATGCCCTCAATGGCCATGATCTTCTCTGGGTTTGCCTCGAGCTCTCTGTATGACAAGAGGAATCCCAGCAGCTTGCCGGAAGGGACACCGAACACACACTTTTCTGGGTTAAGACGCAAGTTCACCTAGCGTAGGCATTCGAAGGTCTCCTCCAGGTCTTGGATGAAGGTTCTCGCCTCCGAAGACATCACCACAATGTCGTTGACATAGGCCTTCGTGTTCCTCCCTAGCTGCCGCCCTAAAGCGATGTGCATCAGCCGCTGAAAGGTCGCACCCGCGTTGCGCAGCCCAAAGGGCATACAGGTGTAGCAGTACACCCCACACGGGGTCAGGAAAGCTGTCTTCTCTACATCTTCCACCGCCATCTTGATTTGGTGATACCCCAAGAACGCATCCAGGAGGCACAGTAGGTCGCACTCAGCGGTGGAGTCGATGATCTGGTCGATGCGCGAGAGAGGGAACCGATCTTGAGGGCACGCCTTGTGAAGGTTAGTGAAGTCGACGCACATTCGCTCCTTCCCACCTTTCTTTGGCACCAGGACTGGGTTCGCCAGCCATTCGGGGTACCTAACCTCACGAACGGCACCCACCGCCTCCAACTTGCGGGTCTCTTGGACGATGAAGGCCTGCTTCTCCGTGGACTTCCGCCTTGCTTGCTGCTTCATAGGACGCACATTGGGGCACACCCTTAAGTGGTGTTGAATCACCTCTCTCGGGACCCCCACCAGCTGATTGGTCTCCCATGCGAATATGTCCTTGTTCACGTGCAAGAACTTCACCGATGCTTCCTCTTGGCTGGGGTTGAGGCCGGCACCTATGGTGAAAGTGTCTGCTAAGGAGCTATCCTCGTCGACCACCACCTGCTTTGTCTCTACCTTGTCTTGGGTGAACAGCTTCTTCTTCTTGGTTGGCGCGACCTCCTTGTCCTCGGGGGCACCGGTGCCGGTGGGCTGGGCCACCGCAGCGGTCCTGAAGGCAAGTTTGAGCGTCGTCACGGCCTCCTTGGTGTCCCCCTTGATGGTGAGGACACCATTGATTCCTGGCATTTTCATAAGGTTGTAGGCTGGATGAGTCACTGCCACGAACTGGGCCAGAGCTGGGTACCCGAGGATGGCGTTGTACGGGAGGCCGATGCGGGTGATGTCGAAGTCGACTGGCTCGGTGCGGTAGTTGTCGCGCGTGCCAAAGGTGACGGGAAGGCGAATCTGCCCCAGGGAGCGGGCAGCACCACCACCAATCCAGAGAGAGGCTTGTTGAGTGAGGGAGTCCTGGATTAGGGGGTCTCCGGACAACCGTATTATATCCTTTGGCCGGACTGTTGGACTATGAAGATACAAGATTGAAGACTGCGTCCCGTGTCCGGATGGGACTCTCCTTGGCGTGGAAGGCAACCTTGGCAATATGGATATGTACATCTCCTTCCTTGTAACTGACTCCGTGTAACCCTAGCCCCCTCCAGTGTCTATATAAACCGGAGGGTTTAGTCCGTAGGACAACAACAATCATACCATAGGCTAGCTTCTAGGGTTTAGCCTCTACGATCTCGTGGTAGATCAACTCTTGTAATACTCATTTCATCAAGATCAATCAAGAAGGAAGTAGGGTATTACCTCCATCGAGAGGGCCCGAACCTGGGTAAACATCGTGTCCCCCGCCTCCTGTTACCATCTGCCTTAGACGCACAGTTCGGGACCCCCTACCCGAGATCCGTCGGTTTTGACACCGACATTGGTGCTTTCATTGAGAGTTCCACTGTGCCATCACAATAAGGCTTGATGGCTCCTTCGATCATCGGTAATGATGCGGTCCAGGGTGAGGTTTTCATCCCCAGACAGATCTTCGTATTCAGCAGCTTCGCACTACGGGCCAACTCACTTGGCCATCTGGAGCAGATCGAGAGCTACGCCACTGGCCAATAGGTCAGGTTCGGAAACTTAAACTACACTGCCGACATCCGCGGAGACTTGATCTTCGACGGATTCGAGCCCATGTCAGGTGCGCCGCACAATCACGGCAAGCATGACGTAACTCTGACGTCGAACAATGTTCGGGAGATCACACCTGCAACTACTCCGGCCCTCAATCCGGAGCAAATCGCGCCATTCGAGGACGGGGTATAGACCCCGCCATGGAGGCCGCACTCTCAGTGGCGATGGAGCCGGCTACTGAGTTCACCCCTCACAAGAGCCGTGTTGCCGAACCATTGGATTCGCCTCTAGCCACGGACTCCGAGCCGCCTGCGTCTGTGCCTATCGAATCCGATTGGGCGCCGATCATGGAGTTCACCTCCGCGGATATCTTTCAGCACTCACCTTTCTGCGACGTGCTAAATTCATTAAGGTCTCTCTCCTTTTCAGGAGATCCTTGTCCAAACTATGTCTGGCTAGAATGGGATGCGGACGACGGAGAAATTCGTTGCCCACCCACCACCCAATTAGTAGCGTCTATCTACGATTTAACTGACATGCTCGATTTCGACTCCGAAGACATCGACGGCATGGACGACGATATAGGAGAGGAACAGGAACCAGTGCCCACAGGGCGCTGGACAGCCACTTCATCACATGACATATACATGGTGGATACACCCAAAGAAAACAATGACGAAGAACGGCAGGATGCAGCGAAGAATAGCTCCCTCGAGAAGCAAGCAAAGCGTCGACATAGGCGCCGCTCAAAATCCCGCCTCGACAAAAACAGTGATAACAGCGCAAGAGAAGATAACACTCCAGTCGACTCTAGAGGAAGCGACGACCACATTGACCCAGCGGCAGAGCACGATGAAACTGCAAATGGCGAACATAGTATGGATCTGTTGTCTGAACACGCCGACACCGAGGATAAACCTCATCAACCCCCCTCTGGGGAGGAAAATAGTCCGGACGAAGATGCACACATCCTCCCGGAAAGGCACTTGGAACAAGAGAACCTCCACAGAAGGCTTATTGCCACAGCGAGGAGTCTGAAGAAGCAGAAGCAAAGGCTTAAGGCCGAACAAAATATGCTCAATAGCAGGTGGAACAAAGTGCTCGACAACGAAGAAAAGTATGGTGGAAGTTACCACACAAAGAGCTAGACAAAGCGCAAGCTATTACCTGATTCGATGATTAGGCCGTAGAGCCCACACAGCCGAAAAATAAAATGGCCAACCGGCCGGATCAACCACCTTGTGGCCGCGATAGAGCGGCTAACAAGGCCGCAGATAAGTCAACACACGATCTACGTGAGGACGTGTGCCAAAAATCTAGTATGACCAGATCCATCTATGGATCTAGGAAGTGTGCTCCGTCACAAAATCAAAACCGAATACTACAACCGTTCGAACGCCATCATACATCCAAATACGGGGGTGCCGCACACCCCCTATGTTTCACCGATGAGGTGCTGGACCACGAATTTCCAGAAGGATTCAAACCAGTGAACATAGATGTGTACGACGGGACCACAGACCCTGGGGTCTGGATTGAGGACTTTATCCTCCATATCCATATGGCTCGCAGAGACGATCTCCACGCCATCAAGTACTTGCCCCTCAAGCTTAAAGGACTAGCTCGACAGTGGCTGAAAAGCCTCCCCGAAAACTCAATTGGAAGTTGGGAGGAGCTCGAGGATGCTTCTCAGGCTAATTTTTAAGGGACCTATGTCTGACCTCCGGATGCAGACGATTTAAGTCATATAATTCAACAGCCCGTAGAGTCGGCCCGAAAGCTTTGGAACAGGTTTCTCACTAAGAACAACCAAATCGTCGACTGCCCGGACGTTGAAGCCTTAGCAGCTTTCAATCACAACGTCCGAGACGAATGGCTCGGTAGACACCTCGTCCAAGAAAAACTGAGAACAATGGCAGCCCTGACAAGCCTCATGACCCGCTTTTGCGCGGGCGAAGATAGCTGGTTAGCCCACAGTAGCACCAGTGACCCAAGCACATCCAAAGTCAGGGATGGCAATGGAAAACCACGACGCAGTAAAAGCAAGCATCGAAATAAAGAAGATAGCCCAGATAATACGGCGGTAAACATCGGATTCAGGGGCTCTTGACCAGGTCAGCGGAAAAAGCCTTTCAAAGGCAGCAGAGATGGACTGCCCAGCCTAAACAAGATTCTAGACAAACAATGTCAAATTCATGGCACCCCAGATAAACATGCAAATCACACGCACAAAGAATGATGGGTCTTCAAGCAGGCCAGTAAGCTAAACGCCGAGCACAAGGGGAGGGAGACACCAAGCGAAGACGAGGACGAACCTCGCCAGCAAAGCACTGGAGGACAGAAAAAATTCCCACCAGAGGTTAAAACAGTAAACATGATCCACGTGACGAAGAGGAGAAGAAAACATGCACTCCGAGACATACGCGCCGTAGAGCCCGTCACCCCTAAGTTCAACCCCTGGTTGGCCTGCCCGATCACTTTTGATCGCATGGGATCACCCGACAAGCATCCGGCATGAAGGATTGGCTGCCTTGGTGTTATACCCAATAATAAACGGATACCATCTCACACAAGTCCTTATGGACGGCGGCAGTGGTCTAAATCTGATATATCAGGACACAATCCGCAAAATGGGGATAGACCCGACAAAAATCAGCCACAGTAATACTACCTTCAAGGGAGTAATACCAGGCCCAGAGGCCCGCTCCACGGGCTCTCTAATACTAGAGGTTGTATTCGGTTCATCAAACAACTACCGAAGTGAGAAGTTAGACATCGACATTGCTCCATTCTGAAGCGGCTATCAAGCACTACTCGGAAGAACAGCTTTCACTCGTTTTAATGCGGTACCACATTACGCTTCTCTTAAGCTTAAGATGTCTAGTCCACGTGGCACCATCACAGTTAGTGGAAATATTGAGGGTTCTCTACGCGCGGAAGAACGTGTGGCGGCTTTAACAGCCGAGCACTAGACGGCCTCACCAACCAGAATAAATGCCAGGTCGTCAAGACTGCAGACATGGTTAGACAAGTCCGGCGCATCATTAGATATACCTGAGATTGGTTTGATGGTTAAATCCTCATAGACGATAATAGGGGCTTCCCACGTGTAATCAGGGCTAGTTCGGCTCAACTTGACTTATCTTGAATTTTAATGGTTTATTGAGACTAACCAATTTTTTTGGCATGACAACTTTCACCTAAGTTCTTCTCTTTTACAGATGACAATCGTGCTACACCCGTCCAGGACACGGCTTAACAGAGACACAGGCGCAGACGTGCAGCAGGGACCCGCTCAAAGGTTTCTTTTCAGATTAAGACCCTACGTAAACCTTTTTTACTGTCTCTTGTTGTTCACATCCTCCGGATACTCAATAAAACCGAGAAGGATGCTGGCGTTATTGGCATTTCTCCACGTCAAAATATTGCACGTACCTGGACACTCAGGGTTTATTATTAAGGGCATTGTTCAGCACGGAATATGTTATAAAGACCGAATACCTTTGGGAGTGTTCGGTGTCGCGAGTTTGGCCTTATATGCGTTAGCTCTGAATCATGTCTTTGGTTAAATATTGGGTTTGCCTGGATCCCGTGTTTTGCTACCTTACGTTCCGCTCTATCGGCTAAGGCGGCACCGGGAAAACTACTGCGATTGTGCCCTGGTTCATCCGGATGAGCACCTTGATACGCCTCCAACGTATCTATAATTTTTGATTGCTCCATGCTATATTATCTACTGTTTTGAATGTTTATGGGCTTTATTATACACTTTTATATCATTTTTGGGACTAACCTATTAACCCAGAGCCCAGTGCCAGTTTCTGTTTTTACCCTGTTTTAGGGTTTCGAAGAAAAGGAAAATCAAACGGAGTACAATTGAGCTGAAACTTCACGAAACTCATTTTTGGAAGGAAAGAAGCCCAGAAGACTTGGAGTGCATGTCGGGGGACCTGCGAGGAGGCCACGAGGCAGGGGGGCATGCTCACCCCCCTGGGCGCGCCCCCCACCCTCGTGGGCCCCTCGTGGCCCCCTTGACGTACTTCTTCCACCTATATATCTCCATATACCCTAAAAACATTCCTGAGCATAATAGATCGGGAGTTCCGCCGCGAGAAGCCTCTATAGCCACAAAAAGCCAGTCTAGACCCGTTCCGGCAACCTGCCGGAGGGGGCAATCCTTCTCCGGTGGCCATCTTCATCATCCCGTTGCTCTCCATGACGAGGAGGGAGTAGTTCTCCCTCGGGGCTGAGGGTATGTACCATTAGCTATGTGTTTGATCTCTCTCTCTCGTGTTCTTGAGGTGATACGATCTTGATGTATCACGAGCTCTGCTATTATAGTTGGATCCTATGATGTTTTCTTCCCCCTCTACTCTCTTGTAATGAATTGAATTTCCCCTTTGAAGTTATCTTATCGGATTGAGTCTTTATAGATTTGAGAACACTTGATGTATGTCTTGCCGTGGATATCTGTGTGTAACGCCCTCGATGCGGCTATATCTCCTACGTGTCGAGGCACGACTTAGAGGCATAACCGCATTGAAAGCAATGTCGCAAGTTAGGCCATCATCACAACATCCAATGTAATACATAATAAGGGGAATAGTAACATAGTTGGCTTACACTCGCCACGTCAATCAAAGTACATAAATAGCATTACATCATCCAATCACTCATGGTCCGACTACGGTGCCAAAACAAAAGACCAACCCAACATGCGACACGGTCCCGATCGCCCCAACTGGGCACCACTACTGATCATCAGGGAAAGATACATAGTAACGGCGTGAGTCCTCGTCGAACTACCACTTGAGTTCTAACGCGTCATCTGGAACGGAGTCGTCTGGCCCTGCATCTGGTTTGGAAGTAAATTGTGAGCCACAGGGACTCAGCAATCTCGCACCCTCGCGATCAAGACTATTTAAGCTTATAGGAAAGGCAAGGTAAAATAGGTGGAGCTGCGGCAAGCGACTAGCATGTATGGTGGCTAACCTGTTCGCAAAAGAGAGCGAGGAGAGAAGGCAAAGCGCAAATGAATAACTAAAGAACAACCTACGGCAAGCATTACTCCAACACCGTGTTCACTTCCCGGACTCCGCCGAGAAGAGACCATCACGGTAACTCACACAGTTGATTCATTTTAATTAAGTTAAGGTTCAAGTTATCTACAACCGGACATTAACAAATTCCCATCTGCCAATAACCGCGGGCACGGCTTCAGAAAGATCAATCCCTGCAGGGGGTCCCAACTTAGCCCATGACAATCTCTCACGGTCAACGAAGGAATAGACCTTCTCCCGAGACATTCCGATCAGACTCGGTATCCCGGTTCTACAAGACACTTCGACAAGTTAAAAAAAATCTAGCAACACCGCCCGAATGTGCCGACAAATCCCGATAGGAGCTGCACATATCTTGTTCTTAGGGCACACTTAGATGAACACTACGTACAACTAAAACCAAACCTCGAGTTTCCCCGAGGGGGCGCTGCAAGTGGCTCTGTTTGGACCAACACTCAGAGGAGCACTGGCCCGGGGGGGTTTAAATAAGATGACCCTCAGGCTCCGGAAACCCAAGGGAAAAACAGGCTAGGTGGCAAATCGTAAAACCAAGGTTGGGCATTGCTGGAAAAGCTTTATCCAAGGCGAACTATCAAGGGGTTCCCATTATAACCCAATCGCGTAAGGAACACAAAATCCGGGAACATAACACCGATATGACGGAAAACTAGGGTGGCTAGAGTGGAACAAAACACTAGGCAAAAGGACGAGCCTTCCACCTTTTACCAAGTATATAGATGCATTAAGATAACAAGATAATATAATGGTATCCCAACAAGTAAATAATGTTCCAAAAAAGAACAGTCTCCAATCTTCACCTGCAACTAGCAATGCTATAAGAGGGGCTGAGCAAAGCGGTGACATAGCCAATCAACGGTTTGCTAGGACATGGTGGGTTAGAGGTTGGACATGGCAATTTGGGAGGCATGATAAGAAAGTGGTAGGCATCATAGCATAGGCATAGCAAAAGAGCGAGCATCTAGCAAAACAAAGATAGAAGTGATTTCGAGGGTATGATCATCTTGCCTGCAAAGTTGTCAGAGTTGACTGGATCCTCGAAAGCAAACTCAACGGGCTCCTCGTTAGCGAACTCATCTCCCGGCTCTACCCAAACAAGACAAACAAGCAAAAGGAACGCAATCAACCACGTGCACAACTCAAACAACATGATGCAAACATGGTATGCTATGCGGGATGCGATGCGGGATGCATATGCGAGATTTGGCAAGGAATGAATGAACCTGGCCTCAACATGGAAATCCAAGTGTTCCACTGGAAAGGTGAGATGATTCCGCTTGAAAACGATATAAAGAACGCTGGAATCGGAGACACAGTTTGGAAATGGCGAGCAAAACAAATATGGCACCGGTCTGCGATATACAGCAAGTAGGCATCTAAATGCAACTATACAAACATGGTACAACACCCAAACATGGCAGCAAAATACATGGCAGGGATCCATTCATGATTCTTAACAAAAGAGGAACACTGAGCTACGGCCAATTCATCCATTAACAGGTCCAAACAAGCATGGCAAAAATGCAATTGGTAAACAGATCTCAGACTTGGTGAAATTAACACTTGTCTGGAATTTCAGATCAGGTAGCACACTTTGGAGCATCAAAACTATATGCTACAGGACCTGAACACAGCACAGTAAAGCATGGAATGGAGCTACGCAAAGAGATTAACAAAAGTCCCTTAGTGACCTTGAGCCAAAAGGGATCATAAAATACATTTGCAAGCATGTGAACATGGCAAAAACATAAACAGATCACAGACTTAGTGAAAAACTGGAGAAGGCAAAATCAGATATCAAGTAGGCATGTTTACGAGCTCGATGCACTCACTACAGAGCAAGTCATGACAATCTAAGCATACACCCATCAAGAATACACATTATTAAATCTATACATGGCAAGAACAATAACATAGCATGCAAAATCGCTAACAAGTAGACAACCTGCCCAGATTCACGAAATGACAAAAGTAGAGCTCAATTGACTCAAGCTAGGGTGCTCTATAATTGCAAACAAAGACATGGATGGATAGAAAACTACAAGATGAACAAAACATCCTTACTGATCATCCTCAAAAGAGGCACAGATCAGTAGGAAACAACATGAACATATGGCATATTGAAATAAACAGATCAAGGACTTCGTGGAATTGCTAAGTCCCTGAAATCAACATTAACGAATGCACCACTTTGCAAGCTTGTGCTAGTCACCACACACATCACAAAAATACATGGATGACACCACTGGAAAGATGACGAGGCATATAACAAAACATATGTAGAGCTCCTGGGCATATCATGCACACAATAAACATGGCAAAAAATGACAAATATCTAATTGGAGCAGCAGATCTGACAATTATCTCAACTAGCATTCTTACAACAGCATTCCTGGAATCAAGATGAACTCAAATGAAAATGATGCAATGAGATGAAATGATGAGCTCTCTGAGACGAACATTTTGATATGCTATATGCCTAAAACGGATCTACGGATGCAAAGTTACGGCATGACGAACATGGCAAAATAGTTAGGGTTTCGGGGCAAAAAGTCAACCGAGATATTAGATCTGAGATTTGCACGCTTCCCGAGGTTCGTCCTCGAGCTCGCCGGAGATGAAGTCGGCCGCTGAAGGAGGAGTTTGGCGCGGGGGCGTCCGGAGTCGGAGTCGGACTTGGGGCGGTGCGGCGGAGGCGGCGGTGAGGGGCGCCGGCGATGGGGCGTCAGGCGTCGGTGCGGTGGTGACGTGGGGCGGCGGTTCCTTGCCGGAGCGGCGAGGCCGGCGATGGCACGCGGCGAGAGGCGCCGGCGATGGGGTCGGGGAAGGAGAAGGGCGCGGGGCGGCGCCGGATCTGGCCTGCGGGAGGCGGCGGCTCGGGCCGGGGGGGCCCCGCCTTGGCCCGGGCGGGCCGGCGGCGATGTGGTCTCCCCGGGACAGGTGGCGGCACCGGGTTGGTCGGCGGAGGCGGCGGACGTGTCCGGTTGCGGCTGGACGTGTCCGATGGCACGCGAGGTGGGTGGATCTAGGGTTTCGGGGGGAGGAGAACGAGAATTTCAGAGGGGGGACTTTATATAGGCATAGGAGGACTTAGGAGTGTCCAAAAGAGGTGCGGTTTTCGGCCACGCGATCGTGATCGAACGCTCTAGATGATGGAGAGGGTTTTTGTGGGTTTTGGGCCAAATTGGAGGGGTGTTGGGCTGCAACACACATGAGGCCTTCTCCATCCCTCGGTTAACCGTTGGAGCATCAAACGAAGTCCAAATGGTACGAAACTTGACAGGTGGTCTACCGGTAGTAAACCAAGGCCGCTTGGCAAGTCCCGGTCCAATCCGGAAATGTTTAATCCCCACACACGAAAGAAAGGTAGAAATGACCACTGGAGGAGAACGGAGCGCCGGAATGCAAAACAGACAACGGGGAAATGCATGAGATGAACACGTATGCAAATGCAATGCACATGATGACATGATATGAGATGCATGACAACAAAAAAAACACACGGAGACAAAAACCCAAACTTGAGAAAATAAAATAACTTAGCACCCGAAACAGTAAGAGTTGGATTACATATTAGGTAAATCATATCCGGGGTGTTACAACACTCCACCACTACGAAATGATCTCGTCCCAAGATCTAGGACTAAAAGAACGCCGGGTACTCAGAACGGAGGTGATCCTCGCGTTCCCAGGTGGCTTCACGATCGGAATGGTGTGACCACTTGAATTTGAGGAATTTGATTGACTTATTGCGAGTCTTGCGTTCAGTCTCTTCAAGAATAGCAACGGGGTGCTCATGATAAGAGAGATCTTCTTGGAGCTTGATGTCTTCGAAGTTGACAGTGCGGTCAGGAGTCTTGAAGCACTTTCGGAGCTGAGAGACATGGAACACGTCATGCACATTTGCAAAGTTTGAAGGAAGCTCAAGTTGATAGGCGAGATCGCTTCTCTTGCTGACAATCTTGAAAGGTCCCACGTATCTAGGGGCAAGCTTCCCTTTGATACCAAAGCGACGAGTACCTTTCATAGGAGAGACGCGGAGGTAAACATGATCTCCGCTCTCGAAAGCCAAATCACGGTGCTTACTATCATAGTAGCTCTTCTGGCGCGATTGGGCTGCTTTGAGGTTATCTCGAATGACTTTACACATATCTTCTGCCTCTGTGATTAAGTCATTTCCCATAAGTTGACGTTCACCGGTTTCAGACCAGTTGAGAGGGGTACGGCACTTCCTGCCATAAAAAATTTCGAATGGGGCCTTGCCCAAACTTGCTTGAAAACTGTTGTTGTAGGAGAATTCAGCATAAGGAAGACAATCCTCCAACTTCATGCCGAAGGAGATCACACAAGCCCTGAGCATGTCTTCAAGAATCTGATTGACACGCTCGACTTGACCTCTAGTCTGAGGGTGGAAAGCTATGCTGAAGCGGATGTTGGTGCCCATGGCCTTCTGAAAAGAATCCCAAAACTTTAAGGTAAAGATCCTGCAACAGTCTGAAGAGATCACCTGTGGAATACCGTGCAGCGAGACAATTTGAGAGGTATAGAGCTCCGCCAATTGAGCTACAGTGATAGACTCTTTGATAGGCAGAAAGTGAGCCACTTTAGTGAGTTTATCGATGACAACGAATATAGCATCATTGCCATGCTTGGACTTTGGAAACCCACTCACGAAGTCCATCTCAATGTGGTCAAACTTCCATTCTGGAATGGCAAGAGGTTGGAGGAGACCAGCTGGCCTTTGGTGTTCTGCCTTCACTCTTCTGCAGACATCACATTCATTCACGAACTGAGCAATCTCGCGCTTCATTCGAGTCCACCAATAAGCCTGTTTGAGGTCCTGATACATCTTCGTGCTCCCAGGGTGGATGGAGAGGAGTGAATTGTGAGACTTGTTCATGATCACTTTGCGAAGGTCACCTTTGGGCACGACAATACGATCCTTGAAGAAGAGAGTATCCTTGTCATCAAGGCGGTAGCACTTGTACTTTGGTTGACTCTTTGCAATCCCAATCTTCACCTTCTTCACCATAGCATCAAGAAGTTGAGCCTCGCGAATCTGGTCTTCCAAGGTAGGAGAGAATTGAAGGTTGGCGAGGAAACCTTGAGGAACAACTTGCAGATTAAGTTTGCGGAAAGCTTCACAAAGCTCGGGTTGATAAGGCTTGAGAATCAGACTGTTGCAGTAAGCCTTCCTGCTCAATGCGTCAGCAATCACATTGGCCTTGCCTGGAGTATACTCGATACTCGGATTATACTCTTGAATTCGACCCATCGAGTCTACCTGAGGTTGAGATTAGGCTGAGTGAAGATGTACTTGAGACTCTTGTGGTCAGTGAAGATGTCCACTTTTCTTCCCAATAAGAGATGTCTCCAAGTCAAAAGAGCATGCACAACTGCCGCCAACTCGAGGTCATGAGTGGGGTAGTTCTTCTCATTGGGCTTTAGCTGGCGAGAGGTATAAGCCACAACTTTCTTCTCTTGCATCAAAACTACACCAAGACCTTGAAGAGAGGCATCGCAAAAGACCTCGAACGGTTTGGATTCATCAGGAGGAGTCAGAACTGGAGCAGTGACCAATTTCTCTTTCAAAGTGTTGAAAGCAATGTCACACTCCGGAGACCAAACGTACTTGACGTGCTTCTGGAGAAGATTTGAGAGAGGCTTCGCGATCTTAGAAAAGTTCTCCACGAACCTTCGACAATAGCTTGCGAGACCGAGGAAGCTACGGAGTTGCTTCACATTCTGAGGTGGTTCCCAATTCACAATTGCAGACACCTTCTCAGGATTCACCGCAATGCCCTTGGCAGAGATGATATGCCCAAGGTAAAGAACCTCATCGAGCCAAAACTCGCACTTGGAGAACTTGGCGTAGAACTGATGTTCCCTGAGCTTATCGAGCACCAAACGCAAGTGCTTGGCATGATCTTCCTTGTTCTTCGAAAAGACTAGAATGCCATCGAGATAGACCAAAATGAAGTCATTGGTGTAGGCATTGAAGATGAAGTTCATCATGCGAGAGAAAGTCGGGGGAGCGTTGACGAGGCCAAAAGACATGACAGTGTATTCATATGAACCATAGCTTGTCCTGAAAGCCATCTTGGGAATATCTTGCTCACGGATTCGAATCTGGTGATAACCCATACGGAGATCAAGCTTGGAGAATACTTGGGCACCTTTGAGTTGTTCGAACAGCTCGTTGATGTTCGGAAGTGGGTACTTGTTCTTGATAGTGTTGATGTTCAATGGACGGTAATCAACACAAAGTCGGTCCGTTCCATCCTTCTTCTTCACAAAAAGAACTCCACAACCCCACGGAGAAGAACTAGGTCGGATGAGACCCATTCTCTCTTGAATATCGATTTGCTTCTTCAGCTCCTTTAACTCTTCAGGTCCAAGCTTGTAAGGACGTTTGCACACAGGTTCCGTGCCAGGCATTCCTGGAAGCTCTTCTGGAAAGACGTCTTGATATTCGCAAATGACTGGAATTTGCGAGATGGCATCCAGTTCACCCTTCTCATTGAGAGAAAACAGACGGATGGTATCATCACGAGCGGCAAAGACAATCACATCCTCAGACGAATGAGTCAATTGAATCTGCATGGCAGCACAATCAAGATGCGCCTTGTGCTTAGTAAGCCAATCCATTCGGATAATAAGATCAATATCCGAATTGTCAAGAACCACCAGAGAAGAAAGAAACTTATAGTCGCCCAACATGATAGAGACATCCGAGGCCATAGCGCTTGCATTCATGAATTTACCCGGAGAAACAACAGATAACTGACTAGGCAAATCTTGTAAAGGCAACTCATGCTTAGAAACAAATGGTCTCAAGAAAGAACTTTTGCAGGAATATCATTAACAAGAAGGTTACCCATGATGACATTTGGCGAGTCCTCTGCCTGAGCTGCATTCAGCAAGTTGACCTTGGCATGCTTGGGGTTATGCTTGACCATAGCTGTACTTGCCGATCTCACAGGAGGAGGAGGAGGGAGACGCCTCTGATTGAAGCACTTGTTGGCATAGTGACCCTTCTATTGGCACTTGTTGCACGTGACCTATGAAAGCGGATGATGGTATGGAGCACTCGATCTTGGAGCTCGAGACGAATTCTTGTTCTGAAAGCCAGGGTTGGGTGGGTGGGAAGAACCACTGCCACCTTTGCTCTTCTGCTGATACGGCTGACGGAACGGAGGAGGAGGAAGCCAATACTTCTGCTGCTTGGCCACTTGAGTAGAGGAAGAAGGAGTAGCATCTCGGACTCGCTTCTTGGAAGCATCACACCTCAATTGAGCAGCCTCTTGCTTTAATGCCATGTTGTAGAACTCATCGTACCTCAAGGGCTCAAAGAGAACAAGAGCTAGCTGGATTTCCTCTCTGAGATCACCCCTGAACTGATATATCATGCTCTTCTCGTCAGGGACGTCCTGCTTAGCAAAGTGGGCGAGCTTCTGAAACAACTTGTTGTAGTCATAGACAGACAAAGAGCCTTGCTTCAGGTTGCGGAATTCCTCACGCTTGCTTTCAACCACGCTCTGAGGGATATGATGAGCTTTGAAGTCTTGACAGAATTCATCCCAGGTAATCACACGGCCACCTCTGGAATCCTTGTACTGCTGGAACCATTCTGCAGCTTGGTCTTTGAGTAGGAAGTAAGCGAACTTGACAAAGTCCTCAGGCCTGACGTTACTGCACTTGAAATGCTTGCACAGGTCCATGAGCCAATCGTCAGCATTAGTTGCCTCAACACAATTGCTGAAAGTCTTTGGCCCGTTAGCAAGGAACTGGTTGAGTGTAGCAAAGTGATTCTAATTGTTGCCTTGGTTGCCTTGATTCGCTTGATTACGCTCTTGAAGAATTTGCATGATCAACTGCATGTTTGCAATAGTAGCGGCCATCATAGCTTGCCATGCCTCCAGAGGAGGGGGAGGTGGTGGCGGATCATGATTCGGAGTCGTGCGCGTTGGAGGAGCCATCCTGAAGAGGTTGACATCCATTAGCACATTTATAGACAAATATTGAAGCTGAATCCAATAGAATGAAATTGCAATAAACCGTCTTCACATCCGAATAAAAGAACGAATGCATTCCAATTGAAATGGTCACATATCCATAAATTGAGAAGCCACTTGGAATTTAGGTAGAGAAATAAATCAACAAGGTATGGATCAAGAACGAATAATCGGTAAGAAATCCCAATCTCAAACCAAATATCCGTGGAAGAAGAACTAGAGCTACAAGAATTCCCACCTATGAAACTCCCGAACCTTTCCGGTTATGCAATCAGGTGTTGGGGATACAGGGGAAGCATGATATCTCACCCAATCTAGCAATTCCTACATCCACCTGTATCCATCCTTCAACACATAACCGAGAAAAAACTTCGGAAACCATCTACCTCAACCTTCAAAAAGCATCCGTTATACAAGTTATGGCAATACTCCCGAACTCCCGCCCCAGTACTGGGTGGCGTCGAGGTTATCTCACCAACGAACTGCATAAAAGAGATTTTCGATGTCGGAGTACTAAACTCAGGTATTCCAAAACTGCAACAATAAAATTGTGACGACAACACCTCGGAGCTCAACTCCCCGGGACACTGCCACAACCCCTAAAGACAGGAGGCACCAAGAACAATGTTCTCGTCACAAAACCATCGGAACGATTCCAAGATACCCGCGTGATTCTAAAAAAAAATTAGTGAAATCTGAGAAGAGAAGAGTCAAAACTCTACGTCAGGATGCCTTACCAGAGTGATGAAGGGACTGGGAAGTAAAAAGAATTCCTAAACTCTCCGATATATAATTCCTAAATGACTCAAAACATTTTTATAGACTCAACTCGGCCACTAATAACGATCAAGCAATGGGGCTCCTAAGGTCGGGAAGGCTCTGATTACCAACTTGTAACGCCCTCGATGCGGCTATATCTCCTACGTGTCGAGGAACGTCTTAGAGGCATAACCGCATTGAAAGCAATGTCGCAAGTTAGGCCATCATCACAACATCCAATGTAATACATACTAAGGGGAATAGTAACATAGTTGGCTTACACTCGCCACGTCAATCAAAGTACATAAATAGCATTACATCATCCAATCACTCATGGCCCGACTACGGTGCCAAAATAAAAGACCAACCCAACATGCGACACGGTCCTGATCGCCCCAACTAGGCACCACTACTGATCATCAGGGAAAGATACATAGTAACGGCATGAGTCCTCGTAGAACTCCCACTTGATTTCTAACGCGTCATCTGGAACAGAGTCGTCTGGCCCTGCATCTGGTTTGGAAGTAAACTGTGAGCCACAGGGACTCAGCAATCTCGCACCCTCGCGATCAAGACTATTTAAGCTTATAGGAAAGGCAAGGTAAAATATGTGGAGCTGCGGCAAGCGACTAGCATGTATGGTGGCTAACCTGTTCGCAAAAGAGAGCGAGGAGAGAAGGCAAAGCGCGAACGAATAACTAAAGAACAACCTGCGACAAGCATTACTCCAACACCGTGTTCACTTCCCGGACTCCGCCGAGAAGAGACCATCATGGTAACTCACACAGTTGATTCATTTTAATTAAGTTAAGGTTCAAGTTATCTACAGACGGACATTAACAAATTCCCATCTGCCCATAACCGTGGGCACGACTTTCGAAAGTTCTATCCCTGCAGGGGTCCCAACTTAGCCCATGACAAGCTCTCATGGTCAACGAAGGAATAGACCTTCTCCCGAGACATTCCGATCAGACTCAGTATCCCGGTTCTACAAGACACTTCGACAAGTTAAAAAAAATCCAGCAACACCGCCCAAATGTGCCGACAAATCCCGATAGGAGCTGCACATATCTCGTTCTCAGGGCACACTCAGATGAACACTACATACAACTAAAAACAAACCTCGAGTTTCCCCGAGGGGGCGCTGCAAGTGGCTCTGTTTGGACCAACACTCAGAGGAGCACTGGCCCGGGGGAGGGTTTAAATAAGATGACCCTCGGGCTCCGGAAACCCAAGGGAAAAAGAGGCTAGGTGGTAAATGGTAAAACCAAGGTTGGGCATTGCTGGAAAACCTCTATCCAAGGCAAACTATCAAGGGGTTCCCATTATAACCCAACCGCGTAAGGAACGCAAAATCCGGGAACATAACACCGATATGACGGAAAACTAGGGCAGCAAGAGTGGAACAAAACACTAGGCAAAAGGCTGAGCCTTCCACCCTTTACCAAGTATATAGATGCATTAATATAACAAGATAATATAATGGTATCCCAACAAGTAAATAATGTTCCAACAAGGAACGGTCTCCAATCTTCACCTGCAACTAGCAACGCTATAAGAGGGGCTGAGCAAAGCGGTAACATAGCCAATCAACGGTTTGCTAGGACATGGTGGGTTAGAGGTTGGACATGGAAATTTGGGAGGCATGATAAGCAAGTGGTAGGCATCGTAGCATAAGCATAGCAAAAGAGCGAGCATCTAGCAAAGCAAAGATAGAAGTGATTTCGATGGTATGATCATCTTGCCTGCAAAGTTGTCAGAGTTGACTGGATCCTCGAAAGCAAACTCAACGGGCTCCTCGTTAGCGAACTCGTCTCCCGGCTCTACCCAAACAAGACAAACAAGCAAAAGGAACGCAATCAACCACGTGCACAACTCAAACAACATGATGCAAACATGGTATGCTATGCGGGATGCGATGCGGGATGCATATGCGAGATTTGGCAAGGAATGAATGAACCTGGCCTCAACTTGGAAATCCAAGTGTGCCATTGGAAAGGTCAGATGATTCCGCTTGAAAACGATATAAAGAATGCTGGAATCGGAGACACGGTATGGAAATGGCGAGCAAAAGAAATATGGCACTGGTCTGCGATATACAGCAAGTAGGCATCTAAATGCAACAAGACAAACAAGGTACAACACCCAAAAATGGCAACAAAATACATGGCAGGGATTCATTCATGATTCTTAACAAAAGAGGAACACTGATCTACGGCCAATTCATCCATTAACAGGTCCAAACAAGCATGGTAAAAATGCAATTGGTAAACAGATCTCAGACTTAGTGAAATTAACACTTTTCTGGAATTTCAGATCAGGTAGCACACTTTGGAGCATCAAAACTATATGCGACAAGGCCTGAACATGGCAAAGTAAAGCATGGCATGGATCTACTCAAAGAGCTTAACAAAAGTACCTTAGTGACCTTGAGCCAAAAGGGATCATAAAATATATTTTCAAGCATGTGAACATGGCAAAAACATAAACGGATCACAGACTTTGTGAAAAACTGGAGCATGCAAAATCAGATATCAAGTAGGCAAGTTTACGAGCTCGATGCACTCACTACAGAGCAAGTCATGACAATCTAAGCATACACCCATAACGAATACACATTATAAAAGCTATACATGGCAAGAACAATAACATAGCATGCACGGATCAACTACAACATCCTCGGCAAAATCGCTAACAAGTAGACAATCTGCCCAGATTCACGAAATGACAAAAGTAGAGCTCGATTGACTCAAGCTATGTTGCTCCATAATTGCAAACAAAGACATGGATGGATAGAGCACTACAAGATTAACAAAACATCCTTACTGATCATCCTCAAAAGATGCATGGATCACTAGGAAACAACATGAACATATGGCATATTGAAATAAACAGATCAAGGACTTGGTGGAATTGCTAAGTCCCTGAAATCAACATTAACGATTGCACCACTTTGCAAGATTGCGCTAGTCACCACACACATCACAAAAATACATGGATGTCACCATTGGAAAGATGACAAAGCATATAACAAAACATATGTAGTGCTCCTGGGCATATCATGCACACAATAAACATGGCAAAAAATGACAAATATCTAATTGGAGCAGCAGATCTGACAATTATCTCAACTAGCATTCTTACAACAGCATTTCGGGAATCAAGATGAACTCAAATGAAAATGATGTGCTCTCTGAGACGAACATTTTGATATGCTATATGCCCAAAACGGGTCTACGGATGCAAAGTTACGGCACGACGAACATAGCAAAATAGTTAGGGTTTCGGGGCAAAAAGTCAACCGAGATATTAGATATGAGATTTGCACGCTTCCCGAGGTTTGTCCTCGAGCTCGCCAAAAGATGAAGTCAGCCGCCGGAGGAGGAGTTTGGCGCGGGGGCAGCCGGAGTCGGAGTCGGACTTGGGGCGGTGCGGCGGAGGCGGCGGTGAGGGGTGCCGGCGATGGGGGCGTCGGGCGGCGGTGCGGTGGTGACGTCGGGCGGCGGTGCCTTGCCGGAGCGGCGAGGCCGGCGATGGCGCGCGGCGAGGGGCGCCGGCGATGGGGGCAGGGAAGGAGAAGGGCGCGGGGCGGCGCCAGATCTGGCCCACGGGAGGCGGCGGCTCGGGCCGGGGGGCCCCGCCTGTGCCCGGGCGGGCCGGCGGCGATGTGGTCTCCCCGGGACAGGTGGCGGCACCGGGTTGGTCGGCGGGGGCGGTGGACGTGTCCGGTTGCGGCCGGACGTGTCCGATGACGCGCGAGGTGGGTGGATCTAGGGTTTCGGAGGGGGGGTCTTTATATAGGCATAGGAGGAGCTAGGAGAGTCCAAAAGAGGTGTGGTTTTCGGCCACGAGATCGTGATTTAACGCTCTAGATGATGGAGAGGGTTTTGGTGGGTTTTGGGCCAAATTGGAGGGGTGTTGGGCTGCAACACACACGAGGCCTTCTCGGTCCCTCGGTTAACCATTGGAGCATCAAACGAAGTCCAAATGGTACGAAACATGACAAGCGGTCTACCGGTAGTAAACCAAGGCCGCTTGGCAAGTCTCGGTCCAATTCGGAAATGTTTAATCCCCACAAACGAAAGAAAGGTAGAAATGACCACCGGAGGAGAACGGAGCGCCGGAATGCAAAACGGACAACGGGGAAAATGCCCAGATGCATGAGATGAACACGTATGCAAATGCAATGCACATGATGACATGATATGAGATGCATGACAACGACAACAACACACGGTGACAAAAACCCGAACCCGAGAAAATAAAATAACTTAGCGCTGGAAACGGCAATAGTTGGATTACATATTAGGTAAATCATATCCGGGGTGTTACACTATGGTGACAATGGGATATCATGTGATTCACTTGAGGTATGTTTTGATGATCAACTTGCGGGTTCCGCCCATGAACCTATGCATAGGGGTTGGCACACGTTTTCATCATGATTCTCCGGTAGAACTTTGGGGCACTCTTTGAGGTCCTTTGTGTTGGTTGAATAGATGAATCTGAGATTGTGTGATGTATATCATATAATCATGCCCACGGATACTTGAGGTGACATTGGAGTATCTAGGTGACATTAGGGTTTTGGTTGATTTGTGTCTTAAGGTGTTATTCTAGTACGAACTCTAGGGCTGTTTGTGACACTTATAGGAATAGCCCAACGGATTGATTGGAAAGAATAACTTTGAGGTGGTTTCGTACCCTACCATAATCTCTTCGTTCGTTCTCCGCTATTAGTGACTTTGGAGTGACTCTTTGTTGCATGTTGAGGGATAGTTATGTGATCCAATTATGTTATTATTGTTGAGGGAACTTACACTAGCGAAAGTATGAACCCTAGGCCTTGTTTCCTAGCTGCAATACCGTTTACGCTCACTTTTATCATTAGTTACCTTGCTGTTTTTATAATTTCAGATTACAAATACCTTTATCTACTATCCATGTACCACTTGTTTCACCATCTGTTCGCCGAACTAGTGCACCTATACAATTTACCATTGTATTGGGTGTGCTGGGGACACAAGAGACTCTTTGTTATTTGGTTGTAGGGTTGCTCGAGAGAGACTATCTTCATCCTACGCCTCCTATGGATTGATAAACCTTAGGTCAAACACTTGAGGGAAATTTGCTACTGTCCTACAAACCTCTACACTTGGAGGCCCAACAACGTCTACAAGAAGAAGCTTGTGTAGTAGACATCACACCTCATTAGAGAAAGCCAAAAACTGACTGTCATGATAAAGCGCGAGACTAGTCAACCACTCGATGACTTAGCGGAATCTTCGGGATGTACGTACGCGCATCGTATTCGGACGAGCGCGGAGGTACCAGGGGATATATAGTAGTCCCACCATCAAACTCCTATGGCTAAGTCAAAGTGTTAAAGCAATATAGTCTGATTGCCTCGTTCGCTACGCCATGTCACACCCTCGATGAGACTATAGCTCCCACGTGTCGAGGCACGACTTAGAGACATAATCGCATTGAAGGCATATGTCGCAAGTTAGGCAATCTTCACAACATCCCATGTAATATGAGTAATAAATGGGATATAACATAGTTGGCTTACACTCGCCACGTCAATCAAGTACATAAATAACATTACATCATCCAAACACTCATGGCCCGACTACGGCGCCAAAATAAAAGAGAACCCAACATGCGACAACGGTCCCGTTCACCCCCAACTGGGCACCACTACTGATCATCGGGAAAGGAAACATAGTAACGTTGAGAGTCCTCATCGAACTCCCACTTGAGCTCATACGCGTCTCCTGGAGCGGAATCATCGGGCCCTGGATCTGGTGTAATAGTAATCTGTGAGCCACAGGGACTCAGCAATCTCGCACCCTCGTGATCAAGACTATTTAAGCTTATAGGTAAGGCAAGGTAAATATATGTGGAGCTGCAGCAAGCGACTAGCAAGTATCGTGGCTAACTTATTCGCAAAAGAGAGCAAGAAGAGGAGGCAAAGCGCGAGCGAGAAACTAGAGAACCACCTGCGCAAACATTACTCCAACACCGTGTCCACTTCCCGGACTCCGCCGAGAAGAGGCCATCACGGTAACACACTCAGTTGATTCATTTTAATTAAGTTAAGGTTCAAGTTATCTACAACCAGACATTAACAAATTCCCATCTGCCCATAACCGCGGGCACGGCTTTCGAAAGTTCAAATCCCTGCAAGGGAGTCCCAACTTAGCCCATGACAAGCTCTCACGGTCAACGAAGGAATAGACCTCCTCCCAAGACGTTCCGATCAGACTCAGTATCTCGGTAATTCAAGACAGTTCGACAGGTTAAAACAAGACCAGCAACACCGCCCGAATGTGCCGACAAATCCCGATAGGAGCTGCACATATCTCTTTCTCAGGGCACACTCAGATTGTCCAAACTTTCGGTAGGCCAGCCCAGAGTTTCCCCTGGTAGCCACCGGCGGCTGACGGTTTGGACCAACACTCAGAGGAGCACTGGCCCGGGGGGGTTAAAATAATGATGACCCTTGAGTCTGCAGAACCCAAGGGAAAGAAAAGGCTAGGTGGCAAATGGTAAAACCAAGGTTGGGCATTGTTGGAAAAGCTTTAAACAAGGCGAACTATCAAGGGGTTCCCATTATAACCCAACCGCGTAAGGAACGCAAAATCCGGGAACATAACACCGATATGACGGAAACTAGGGCGGCAAGAGTGGAACAAAACACTAGGCGAGAGGCCGAGCCTTCCACCCTTTACCAAGTATATAGATGCATTAAGATAACATGGCAATATAATGATATCCCAACAAGTAAATAAATGTTCCAACAAGGAATGGCCTCCAATCTTCACCTGCAACTAGCAACGCAATAAGAGGGGCTGAGCAAAGCGGTAACATAGCCAATCAATGGTTTGCTAGGACAAGGTGGGTTAGAGGTTTGACATGGCAATTTGGGAGGCTTGCAAGAAATGGTAGGCATCGTAGCATTGGCATAGCAAAAGAGCGAGCAAACTAGCATAGCAAAGATAGTAGTGATTTTGAGGGTATGATCATCTTGCCTGCACAGTTGTTAGAGTTGACTGGATCCTCGAAAGCAAACTCAACGGGCTCCTCGTTAGCGAACTCGTCTCCCGGCTCTACCCAAACAAGATAAACAAGCAACAAGGACACAATCAACCACGTGTAAGAATCCAAACAAGACGATGCGATGATGATATGCTATGCGGGATGCGATGCGGGATGCAAAATGCAAGATATGACAGGAAATGCATGAACCTGGCCTCAACATGGAAATCCAAGTGTGCCACTGGAAAGATGAGATGAAATCGCTTGAAAACGATATAAAGAACGCAGGAATCGGAGTTATGGTTTGGAAATGGCAAGCGATTTAAAAATGACACCGGTCTGCAATTTACAGCAAGTAGGCATCTAAATGCAATGAAATGAACATGCTAGAGCAACCAAACATGACAAAAAAATACATGGCAGGGATGAATTCAAGATGCTTAGCAAAAGTCTAGCACTGAGATACGGCCAATTCATCCATTAACAGGTTCAAACAAGCATGGCAAAAATGCAAATGGCAAACAGATCTCAGACTTAGTGAAATTAACACTTGTCTGGAATTTCAGATCAGGTAGCCCTCTTCGGAGCAACAAAACTATATGCTACAGGATCTGAACATGGCAAAGTAAAGCATGGCATGGAGCTACTCAAAAAGCTTAACAAAAGTCCCTTAGTGACCTTGAGCCAAAAGGGATCAGAAAATACAATTGCAAGCATGTGAATATAGCAAAAACATAATCAGTTTTCAGACAGTGAAAACTGACACATGCTGAAATATAACTCAAGTAGGCATGTTTACGAGCTCTATGCACTCACTACGGTGCAAGTCATGGCAATAAAAGCATACACCCATAAAGAAGGCACAAAATTAAAGCTAGACATGGCAAGAACAATAGCATAGCATGCACGGATCAACTAAAACATCATCGGCAAAATTGCAAACAAGTTGACAATCTGCCCAGATTCGCAAAGTAGAAAAAGTAGAGCTCGACTGACTCAAGCTAGGTTGCTCCATAATTGCAAACAAAGACATGGATGGATAGAGCACCACAAGAGTAACAAAACATCCTTACTGATCATCCTCAAAATAGGCACGGATCACTAGGAAACAACATGAACATATGGCATCATGAGATAAACAACATGAACATATGGCATCATGAGATAAACAACATGAACAATTAGCAAGTGCACCACTTTGCAAGCTTGCACAAGTCACCACACACATCACAAAAATACATGGGTTACACCTCTAGAAAGATGACAAAACCCTTAACAAAACACATGTAGAGCATCAGGGCATATCATGCACACATTAATCATGGCAAAAATGACAAAAACCTAAATGGAGCAGCAGATCTGACAATTAACTCAAGTAGCCCTCTTCTAACAGCATTTAGGGCATCAATATGCACTCAAATGAAAACTATGCAATGGAATAAAATGATGTAGTCTCTGAGATGAACATTTTGATATGCTATATGCATGAATAGGAGCTACGGATGCAAAGTTGCAAAGCTATGAACATGAGCACTTGGATCTGAAAATCCGAGGACTTAGAAGAAATTTCACCTAGGGTTTCACTGTTCACGGATCTGGATCTCGGCGAGAACACTGTTCACCGGCGGCGCGGAAGCCGAGGATGGCCGGACTTGGCGGCGCGCTGGCCAGAGGAGGTCGAGGGGCTCGCGGGGGCTCTCGTCGGAGCACGAGGCGGCAAAGGGCGCGGCCGCGGCGTCGGGGCGGCAAAGGGCGGCGCGGTCGAGGCGGAGGCGGACGTCGGCGAGGCGCCGGGCGGCGCACGGTGGATGGCGGCGGTGGCGCGCGGTGGCGGCGAAGGCGCGCGGTGCGGGAGGAAGGAGGAGGCGGCGCGCGGGACGGCTGGGCCCTGAGGGCCGGCTGCGGGCTCGCCGGGCCGCGGCGGCGGCTGGCGGCGGAGATGCCACGTGGCGCGCGATGGTTGGCGGCGGTGGGATCCGGACATTGTCCGGCTCCGTCCGGACACGTCCAGCGGCGGCAGAGACGGATTTTTTTAGGGTTTCGGAGAGGGAGATCCGGATTTTCGGAGGAGGGGCTAGTTTTATAGGTAGAGGGAGCTAGGAGAGTCCAAATGAGGTGCGGTTTTCGGCCACGCGATCGTGATCGAACGCTCTAGATGATGGAGCAGGTTTAGGTGGGTTTTGGGCCAAATTGGAGGGTTGTTGGGCTGCAACACACACGAGGCCTTTTCGGTCCCTCGGTTAACCGTTGGAGTATCAAACGAAGTCCAAATGATACGAAACTTGACAGACGGTCTACCGATAGTAAACCAAGGCCGCCTGGCAAGTCTCGATCCAATCCGGAAATGTTTAATCCCCACACACGAAAGAAAGCTACAAATGACCATCGGAGGAGAACGAAGCACCGGAATGCGAAACGGACAACGGGGAAAATGCTCGAATGCCTGAGATGAACACGTATGCAAATGTAATGCACATGATGACATGATATGAGATGCATGACAGCGATAACAACACACAGAGACAAAGACCCGAACCCAAGAAAATAAATATAACTTAACGCCGGAAACAACAAGAGTTGGAGTACAAATTGGGAAAGTTACATCCGAGGTGTTACACGCCACCACCTCCTTAATAGACCAAGACGTTGGATCAAGTGTGAATATGCATTTTGTGGCATTATATGCATGGTGGCTGAAGCCGAAAACTGCAAACTTTTAGGTTATATACATATATACATAAACGACCGCACAGGAGGCATCATAATACTTTCAGGCAAAAGTATAAACACAGCCTTTATAATTCAATAAAACATTGTTTTTACAATGGGAATACATGTCACTAGAACATAATATTCTTCGAGCACTGAGCCTCTATTGAACAAGCGCCTTCAAGGACTTCTTCAAAGTAGTGCTCGGCAGATACTCGGCCTACGGCCGAACTCTGGGTTGCAATAGTGGTGGCCTCCATCTATGCCCAGTATGTCTTGACACGGGCAAGTGGCATACGCGCACCCTCTATGCACGCCGACCTCTTCATATCGTTGATGTGCGGCACAGCACTAAGGAACTGTTGCACTAAACTAAAATAACTATTCGGCCTTGGCCCTTCCGGCCACAGATGATCCACAACAGACCTCATGGCAAGCCCGGACAACCTATGGAGCTCGGCCCACTCAGCCATTCGCTCATTCAACAGCAGCGGATGCACTAGAACATGGAACTGTGACCAGAATAGCCTTTCCACTTCACGATATTTTTGATCCTTGAAGTAATCAGCCGCATCAGCAGCACTGGCTGCCAAATCCACGTATGCGTCTGCAGAACTCCATAGTTGATCAAGAGGGGCATACTTCGGATCTACGAACTTCGTCCGCAACAAAAAGGTCTTCCCAGCCGCGATATCTCCAGCTTGACGCAGCTCCTCCTTCGCCGCTCTGATTTTAGAGCGAGCTTCCTTGGCTGCTACCATGGCCTTCTCCAGGTCCGCCGTCTTCGCCCGGCTTTCTTTTTCAAGAAGCTGGTAACGATGGGCGGCATCTTTCAACTCAACGGCCATCTTGGCAATTTTTTTCCTTGCTTTGGCAATGCACAGCATGTTCGGCCCTCGGCTCTTTGACCGCCTTTAGAGCGGCCGCATCACTATTCCTGGCTTGTTCCTTGGCTCGGGCAAGTTCCGCCCGAAGGGTCTCCACGGCGGCAGCTCCATCTGCAGTCACAACATATTAAAGATACTAGCATCATGCTCCTCTTACTATGTGTTGATCACTGGAGAAATCACATACCCTGTGCCTCGTTGAGCCGCTTGTTGACAAGCACAATGTCGGCAACTGCCGCATCAAGTTGCCGCTTCAGCTCGGCAAACTCACCAGTCCGACTAGCCACCAGACCTTCAGCCATCTGCACATGAAGGCGGCCTGATTATTACCTGGGACTATGATCCTCTGTTTGCCGCCATTGTCGATGGCAACCAGAGTCTTAGGGGCTACTATCTGCATAGGGCACACCTAACGTGTGCGGTACTGTCAAAAACATACACTATTTCACGTACCTCATTGCCTTTTAGTAGACTCATAAAAGCTTCATGCAATCCACTTTCAGCGGATGAAATCCTCTCAATCACCGTACCCATTAGAGTACAATGCGCTTCTGAGATGGCCGCTTGCACCAGAAGATCCTTCAGTGCGTCCGATCGCACAACGGACGGTTCTAGACTCTTTCTATTGCTCTCTCTAGGAGCGGAATACTGAGGACTTTGGGTGGCCGAAGCATTACCCTCTGGCCTTGGCGGATCAGGATAAACCCTCCGCGATCACACTTCAGGGTCGCCCGCCTCATGAGGCGGGGTGGCATGGGGAGGTGTTTCGCTCTCCATCATCTCCGAAAGAATATCCCCCGAAGACGAACTCTGTCGAGAAGGGCTACGATCCAAACTACAAGATACATGCTTCAGTTATTGTCTTTAGAAGTAATGTACGATATTTTTACTATTAAGTACTTCTTGTTTACTTATAGCTTGGTAGAGGGCTGATCCCCTTGCGGGCACTTTGCGGCAAGAGTACCCTCCGAGGCAGGACCCTCTGGCGAAGATTTCTTCCCCCGTTTGGAAACCTTTGTTTCCGGGTCTTCAGAGGTGGTCCTCTTCCTTCCTTGGGGAGAGGGAATTTCAGATTCTCCTCCCTGGTTATCCTCCTTCACGGAGGCGTTAATTCCCCCGGTTTGGATGAATAATGAGTGAGGCCTGCTTTCAGCCTCTTTATTCCCCCTTTATCTTCCCTGAGGGCGCCTGATAAGGCGCCAGCTCGAGCATTCTGGCCAATACTGGATCTGCTAAGCCTTCGGGAAGGGGGGCGAACACTTGATCATCTTCACCTTTGTTACCCAGTCCTGGAGCAACCTTTCAGAATGATGTCATGATAAATAAAAAACAACACGTTTGGCCACGGGATTACTTACTTGGGTATTTGGACGTTTGCATCTTAGACCCGCATCCTCGGTGGAGTCCGGACACCTTACTTGTGGTCCGAAGAACAATTTGTACATCTCTTCAAGTGTCATGCCGAGGAAGTGTTGAATAGTTCGTAGTCCTTCCGGGTTGAACTCCCACATACGGAGGGGTCCACATTTGCAAGGCGGGACTTATGAACTAGCATGACTTGCATTACCGTGGGTAGTCTGACATCTCTCTCTAGGAGATCTCGGATGCGACTCTGCAATATTGGCACATCATTTCCTGGCCCCCAGTCTAGCCCCTTGTTGATACATGACGTCAGTTGTGGTGGGGCCCCGAGCGAAAGGCAGGGGCGGCTACCCACTTGGTACCCCGGGGAGCTGTGATATAAAACCACTTTCGTTGCCATAAACTGGACACCTCTGGGAAGGAACCCTCTAGCCATGGAACATCAGCGCTTTTGCTTATTGTGGCACCTCCGCACTCTACGTGTCGCCCCTCGATCATCTTCGGCTTCACATTGGAAGTCTTGACCCACATGCGGAAGTGTGGGGTAATGCAGAGGAAGGCCTCACACACGACGATGAACGACGAGACGTGAACGAGGAAATCCGGTGCCAGGTCATGGAAATCCAGCCCATAATAGAACATGAGCCCCCTAACAAAGGGATCCAGAGCGAGGCCTAGCCCTCGGAGGAAGTGAGAGATGAATACAACGCTCTCGCCGGGTTCGGGAGTGGGAATGACCTGCCCTCGAGCAGGCAGCCTGTGCGAGATTTCGCCGGTCAAATACCTGGCCTCTCTTAGCTTCTTGATGTCTTCCTCTGTGATAGAGGAAGGAATCCACCAACCTTGAAGGTTGGATCCGTACATGGTTGAAGGTCCGAAGCGCCTGACCTGAGTCTTGGGTGTTGGAACTCGAGGCGGGGGAAGGATTCGATTGAGCACGAGAGGGAAAAAAGGACAGGCCTTGGCCTCTTTGTAAAGAGGGTGAATATCAAGTGTCCTCCTTGTGGCCGTTTGGGACTTGCCTAAAATCGAGGAGTCATACCAACGGGCACGATTGGGTTACCCACGTCCGTATTGATGAGAATCCCGTAATAAGAGGGACACGATCTCTACTTCGACAAGATGTGTCAGGAAAACCGCCTCGCAATATGTGCAGTGCTAGTTGAGAAAAACGGTTCGAATAATGACCGGGCCATGGCATGATGTCATGTTGCTAAATGTGTCAGTAGATTAGATTTGTGGAGATATTATTCTCTCTACGGTGGTATGTGGAACTTGTTTTGCAGAGCCGGACACTATCCTTGTGTTCAAAATCTTCTATGGAGTATTCGGAGGAAGAACCCGCCTTGCAATGCCGAAGACAAATCTACGCGCCGGACTCGTCGTCATTGAAGCCTGGATTAGGGGGTCTCTGGATAGCCGGACTATATCCTTTGGTCCGACTGTTGGACTATGAAGATACAAAATTGAAGACTTCGTCACATGTCTAGATGGGACTCTCCTTGGCGTGGAAGGCAAGCTTGGCAATATGGATATGTAGATCTCCTTCCTTGTAACTGACTCTGTGTAACCCTAGCCCCCTCCGTGTCTATATAAACCGGAGGGTTTAGTCCGTAGGACAACAACAATCATACCATAGGCTAGCTTCTAGGGTGTAGCCTCTACGATCTCGTGGTAGATCAACTCTTGTAATACTCATATCATCAAGATCAATCAATAAGGAAATAGGGTATTACCTCCATCGAGAGGTCCCCAACCTAGGTAAACATCGTGTCCCCCGCCTCCTGTTACCATCCTCCTTAGACGCACAGTTCGGGACCCCCTACCCGAGATCCGCCGGTTTTGACACCGACATTGAGGCTGAGTCGCTCGAGCGGCACGTCAAGAAGGCTGAAGGCCTCCATGGAGAGCAAGTTGAGGCCAGCGCCACCGTCAATGAGGGTCTTGGTGACGGCCACGTTGCAGATGGTGGGCATGTAGAGCATCGGAAGCATGCCTGAGCCGGTGGTGGTGAGGGGGTGGTCTTCTGAGCTAAAGGTGAGGTCGGCCTCAGGCGCAGCCTAGCCCAGCAGAGCCCCCGAGCGCTGAAGGCGGAGGAACGGCTTGATGTGGCGCTCTGAAGGCGGTGCCTGAGAGCCGCCTAGCAGGGCCGCGACCGCGTGGTGCGCCGGTGCCGCATAGCACGCAGTGAAGAGGTCGCGGAGCTCCTCCCAAGATGCCACCATGGATCCGGGAAGGTTGAGCAGCTAGGCGCACGGCTCGCCGGCGAGGGCCATGGGAAGCCTGTTGACCATGACCTTGTCGTCGCCCCCGGCTTCGAGGACGGCCTCCTTGTATGCTAGCAGGAAAGATGACGTGCCCGCCGCGCTGTCGTAGCGCGGCAGCATCTTCGGCTTGAACTTGGGAGGCCACTACACCCGCCACTGGGCGGGGGCCAGGGCTCGAAGCCCCCTGGCCCCATCGTCAACACTGACCGTCGGAGTAGTCGGCAGGGCACCTGCCATATGGGTGAAGCGCGGCATCGACGGAGAGCAGATCAACGGAAGAGAAGCTATGGCGTACCCCTACCTGGGACGCCAAATGTCGGATCACAGTTTCCGGCAAACCCTTGAGGTTATAACACTGGGGTGCGCGTGAATGTTTCCTCCCTATCGATCCACGCCCTAGCTCTCTAAGATCTTGTGAACGAACTCAAAAAACTCACAACATAGAAAGACACAAGAATTATACTAGTTCGGGACACCGTTGTGGTGTAATACCCTACTCCAGTGTGGTGGTGTGGATTGCCTCTTGGGCTGATGATGAACAGTACAAGGGGAAGAACTATCCTGCCGTGGTTGAGGTGTTCTTGTGCTTGGTGAACTTGTGTGGGCGAGATGACCTTGGACACGCTCTCGACTTGTGATGAGGTCGATCCTCTCCTCACTGTGGTGGCTAGTTTTACTTATATAGGCCCTGGTCCTCTCCCCAAATATTGAGCGGGAAGGGAGCCAACAACCGCCAATTCGAAGGGGGACATCTAGTACAAGTTATCATGACAAAAGGTGGTCTTTGCCTGCCAAAGGCTCTGGTGGTGACGCCGTCTTGGGCTCCATGGTGACCTCCGTCTTGCCATCCTTCTAGTCTTGGTCTCGTCGCACCAATATGGAAACCTTTCATTGGTGCCTCGATACCCCGCGCCTGCGCTTGCCCCCTTGGCACCAAAGAGGAAACGAGGATACTGCATGCGTTGGCGCTCGCTTGGTCTCGATCGTCATGGCTCACATCACGAGGAACTCGCAAGGTCTGCCTTGCCTTGATCTCTCCGCCCCTCGCGAGCCTACCTGGTGAGGCCGCTCCTAAGGAGGTCTTGCATCGTCCGCCTCACTAGGCTTGGCCCCTCGCAAGGGTCTTGAATGCCTTGTCAATGAAGATGGGCCATACAGACCTGCCAGCCCAGCCACGTCATGGGCTGCAGGCAGGCAAGTCTAGGGATGCCCATTCTCAGAACAACCCTACTCCAGTGTGGTGGTATGGATTGCCTCTTGGGCTGATGATGAATAGTAAAAGGGGAAGAACGGCCTGCCGAGGTTGAGGTGTTCTTTTTATTGGTGAACTGGTGTGGGCGAGATGACCTTGGATCCGCTATCTACTTGTGATGAGGTCGATCCTCTCCCCACTGTGGTGGCTAGTTTTACTTATATAGGCCCTGGTCCTCTCCCCAAATATTGAGTGAGAAGGGAGCCAACAACGGACAATTCGAAGGGGGACAGCTAGTACAAGTTATCCTGACAAAAGGTGGTCTTCGCCTGCCAAAGGTTGTGGTGGTGACGCCATCTTGGGATCCATGGTGACCTCCGTCTTGTCGTCCTTCTGGTCTTGGTCTCATTGCACCAATATGGAAACCTTTCCTTGATGCCTCGGTAGCCCGCGCATGCGCTTGCCCCCTTGGCACGAAAGAGGAAACAAGGACACTGCATGCGCTGGCGCCCGCCTGGTCTCGATCGTCATGGCTCATGTAACGAGGACCTCACGAGGTTTGCCTTTCCTTGATCTCTCTTCCCCTCACAAGCCTGCCTGGCGAGGCCACTCATGACGAGGTCTTGCGTGGTCCGCCTATCGAGGCTTGGCCCCTCACAAGGGTCTTGAATGCCTTGTCGATGAAGATGGGTCGTACAGACCTTCCAGCCCAGCCACGCCATGGGCTGCAGGCAGGCAAGTCTATGGACCCCTGTTCCCAAAACGCCGACACGTGGCCCCCCTGACGCTCCACCGACCTCAACCCTAATTCCATATATTCACTTTCAGGGAGAAAAAAACCAAGGACAAGGATTCATCGCGTTTTATGATACGGAGCCGCCGCCAAGCCCTAAAGTCTCTCGGGAGTGCTGATCTGCAGTCTGTTCGGGGCTTCGAAGAGGGGAATCCGTCGCCATCGTCATCGTCAACCATCCCGCATCACCAGTTTCATGATGCTCACCGTTGTGCATGAGTAATTCCATTGTAGGCTTGCTGGACGGTGATGGGTTGGATGAGATTTATCATGTAATCGAGTTAGTTTTGTTAGGATGTGATCCCTAGTATCCACTATATTCTGAGATTGATGTTGCTATGACTTTGCTATGCTTAATGCTTGTCACTAAGGCCCGAGTGCCATGATTTCATATCTGAACCTATTATGTTTTCATCAATATATGACAGTTCTTGATCCTATCTTGCAAGTCTATAGTCACCTACTATGTGTTATGATCCGGCAACCCCAAAGTGACAATAATCGGGACCACTCCCGGTGATGACCGTAGTTTGAGGAGTTCATGTATTCACTATGTGTTAATGCTTTGGTCTGGTACACTATTATAAGGAGGCCTTAATATCCCTTAGTTTCCAATAGGACCCCGCTGCCACGGGAGGGTAGGACAAAAGATGTCATGTAGGTTCTTTTCCATAAGCACGTATGACTATATTCGGAATACATGCCTACATTACATTGATGAATTGGAGCTAGTTCTGTATCACCCTAGGTTATGACTTTTATATGATCGATCGCATCCGGCATAATTCTCTATCACTGATCCAATGCCAACGAGCTTTCCATATATTGTTCTTCTCTTATTTACTTTCTCGTTGCTATTTTTATCATCACTACGAAACACCAAAAAAAATTACTTTTGCTACCGTTATGTTTGCTATCGTTACCACTACTATCATATTACTTTGCTACTAAACACTTTGTTGTAGATACTAAGTTTCCAGGTGTGGTTGAATTAACAACTCAGCTGCTAATATTTGAGAATATTCTTTGGCTCCCCTTGTGTCGAATCAATAAATTTGGGTTGAATACTCTACCCTCGAAAACTGTTGCGATCCCCTATACTTGTGGGTTATCAATATACTACAAAAAAATATGAATTGGTTTGATACAACACTTATAGTAGTGATTTATCATTCTTATACTAACGGATCTTGCGAAGGCTTTCTTGAGTTTTGTGTGATTGAAGTTTTCAAGTTTTGGATTATCTTATGATGGATGAAGGAAGGATGTAAGAGCCTAAGCTTGGGGATGCCCCGGCATCCCAAGCTATTATCCAAGAATGAGCAACCAACTAAGCTTGAGGATGCCCCCGACTGGCATCCCCGCTTTCTTCCAACAACTATCGGTATTTTACTCGAGACTATATTTTTATTCACCACATGATATGTGTTTTGCTTGGAGTGTCTTGTATGATATGTGTCTTTGCTTGTTTTATATTGTGTATTAAGTCATCAATCCTTGCTGGACACACCTATTTGAGAGTGCCAAAATTATATCTTTTCTTGTTAGAATTGCTCTCTACGCTTCACTTAAATGTTTTTTATGAAGAAATGCTCTAGTGCTTCACTTATATCTTTTTGAGCACGGTGTGCTTTCTTATTTTTGAAGAAATGCTCTCTTGATTCACTTAGATTTATTTGAGAGTTAGTAAATTTTGAATAAATTCTCTCTTGCTTCACTTAAATTATTTTGAGAGAAAGAAAATTTGTTATGCTCATGATCTTCACTTATATTTGTTTGAGCTTATGAAAAGCAACACATGAAAATTAGTCCCAAAGTGATAGATATCCAAGAAGGATAAAGAAAAAATAAAAAAAATGTCATGAAGATCATTTGACAAAATAAACTTGATTCTTAGTAGTAGTTTTGAGATATGATGATCTGATATGTGAGTCATCTTGATGAGTAATTATGCTATAGTAAGAATATTAGTGTTAAGGTTTGTGATTCCCTATGCATGCACGAAAGTCAATAATCATGCAATGAAAATTATATCCTACTTTTGGTGCATTATTAGGTGTTAATTATGCTTAATGCTTGCTTATGATATTATTCGTTTCTTGGTTGGTCGCTTCCCAATCTTTTGCTAGCCTTCATTTTGCACTTAGTATGACCTCTACTTGTGCATCCAAAATCCTTTAAACTAGTTTTGCCACATGAGTCCACTCTATCTACCAATATGCGGAATTCTTTTGCCGTTCTAAGAAAATTTTCATGTGCCATCTCTAATTTTCAAAATAAACTTATCTTTTGTGTGTTTGTTTCGCTCACGGAGTGGTGAGGGGTGGCTAATATTTTCCATGCTAGATGTGTTATTCTCAATATGAGTGTTTATTCACTTGTCATTGAACGAGATTAAGGCAAAGGTATTAGGGATACCCAGTCCCGAAATGCAAAAACAAATGAATTTACTATATGTTTTCAAATAATAAATTCCTTGGAAACTTATGGTATGGAGGGAAACTGTGGATACGGCTAGCCATGGAAAGTGAAAGTTATGGTGGAAAAAGGAATAAACTTTATTTTTTGTTTGGGAACCGCCTATGATATATCTATGCACGGAAAGTATTGGGAACTCTAAGTCGTTTTTATTGGTGGGATGGATACACCTCCCAAAATGTTTTTATCTCAAAATTTTCGCTTTGAGCTCTGGCACCTCTAGAAATCCCTACTTCCCTCTGCAAAGGGACTATCTTTTACTTTATGCAATTTTTATTTTGAGTATCCATCTTATCTTATAAAAGCACCAACTAGGAGGCAATATGATCATGCTTGAGTATTAAGTGTAGTTAATATTCAAGTGTGTTTCATGAATGGATCAGTGTTTGAGCATGATGGGCTAGGGATAACTTATTTTAGTGTTGATATTTTGAAAATACATGGTGGCTTGTTGATATGCTTGAGTATCTAAATTATTATGTCAATACTAGACTATTGCTTTGAATCACATAAAACTTCAAATGTCCATGCTATAAAGAAAAGAATATGATATGACATGATGAACAACACTCCACACGAAAAATTCTTTTATTGTCACATACCTACTCGAGGACGAGTAGGAGTTAAGCTTGGGGATGCTGATATGTCTCGAACGTATCTATAATTTTTTATTGTTCCATGTTGTTTTATTATCAATCTTGGATGTTTTATAATCATTTTATAGTCATTTATATCATTTTTTGTTACTAACCTATTGACATAGTGCCACAAGTTGTTGTTTTTTAATTGTTTTTACATCGCAGAAAATCAATATCAAACGGACTGCAAATGCCACGAAACTTTACGGAGATTTTTTATGGACCAAAAGGAAGATGTTGGTCCCTGGTTGCACCTGGGGGGAGTCCCAAGGAGGGGACAACCCACCAGGGCACGCCAGGAGGCCCAGGCGCGCCCTGGTGGGTTGTGCCCACCCCGGGTGCCCCCCGGACCGCCTCTTTGCTCTATAAATACCCCAATATTCCCAAAACCCTAGCGGAGTTGACGAAATATTCATCCAGCCGCCACAGAGTCCAGAACCACCACATCCAATCTAGACACCATCTCGGAGGGGTTCACCACTTCCATTGGTGCCTCTTCGATGATGCGTGAGTAGTTCTTTGTAGACCTTCGGGTCCATAGTTAGTAGCTAGATGTCTTCCTCTCCATCTCGCTGAATTCTCAATACAATGGTCTCTTGGAGATCCATATGATGTAACTCTTTTGCGGTGTGTTTGTTGGGATCGATGAACTTTGAGTTTATGATCAGATCTATCTTTTAATATCCATGAAAGTATTTGAGTTTGTTTGATCTCTTTTTATGCATGATCTCTTATAGCCTCGTATTTCTTCTCTGATATTTGGGTTTTGTTTGGCCAACTTGATCTATTTATCTTGCAATGGGAAGAGGTACCCGGTAGTGGGTTTGATCTTACGGTGCTTGATCCCAGTGACAGAAACGGAACTGACACGTATGTATCGTTGCTACTAAGGATAAAAAGATGGGATCTATATCTACCGCCATAGATAAACGGATCTCGTCTACATCATGTCATCTTTCTTATTGCATTACTCCATTTCTTCCATGAACTTAATACACTAGATGCATACTGGATAGCGGTCGATGTGTGGAGTAATAGTAGTAGACGCAGGCAGGAGTCGGTCTACTAATCTTGGACGTGATGCCTATCTAATGATCATTACCTGGACATCATCATAATTATTTGAGGTTCTATCAATTTTCCAACAGTAATTTGTTTACCCACCATTTTCTATTTTTCTCGAGAGAGGCCACTAGTGAAACCTATGGCCCCCGGGTCTTCTTTCTCATATATTTGCCTTTGCAATCTACCTTTATTTTCTTTTATTTTCATATCTATTAAACCAAAAATACATTCCTGCACTTTATTTTATTTGTGATCTATTATTTCAATCTATCACAACTTTCTCCCGTCCATGCACCATTTGAGGCGCCGTTACGCGAAAGGGATTGACAACCCCTTTATCATGTCGGGTTGTGAGGTGTTGTTATTTGTGTGCAGGGGCTGTTTACATTGTGTTTCTTGGTTCTCCTACTAGTTCGATAACCTTGGTTTCATATCTGAAGGAAATACCTACTGCCGATGTGCTGCATCATCCCTTCCTCTTTGGGGAAATACCGACGTCGCTTCAAGCGACATCATACAACACCATCCTGGGATACCCTGTGCTCGCCAAGTTCATGGCAGCAACCCACCATAGCTACAATGTCCTCAAGATGCCTGGCTGCGGCGGCATCATTAACATCACCTACGACGAGAAGGATGCAGTTTTCTCCCTCGAGCATGCTTACCGGGTCACGGCGGCCGATGACCCTGATGGGAAGAATGTCATCGAGCCTCCCGAAGCCACCCCCGCGAGGAAGAAGAAACTCCTTCCCAAGAGCCACCCTGATGCCAAGAAGCAGCCAGCTAGCGGTTACACCCAGACGTCCGCCCAGGCCGCTGGGGTGTGCCTACCTCCCGCATAGGAAGGCACGCCCGACACCTCCCTTAGGTAGGCTCGGGGGCTTCCATCTGGAGGGCATTCGACCTGACTAGTGTGACAAGGGAGGTGCTCGGGCACAACTTGGAGGCGTGCTTTGGCATGTGCCCCCGCAAGCAAGGAGCGCGGCGCCAGCCGCCAGGAGTAGAAGAATTCATCGCATAGGAGATCCGCGAGCTTCAGGAAGCATGGGCCATGCGCGACGAGCGTCACCTCGGGCGCGCCACCGGCTCCGCTACCGCTCCCGATGCGGGCGGGGAGTTGCGTGTGTCCGTCAATATCCCAGGCCTCAACAAGGCCGCTTCGCAGGATCTCTTCTGACCATCGCGCGTTGGCCGGAGCGGGGGGCACCCCTCGCAACTACGTCTGCATGACCTTTGGCCTGCTGAATGTGGGTGCCACATAGCAGCAGCTCGCGCAGATCACGCTGGGATATCAAGAGGCCCTGGCCCCCCACGAGCCCCCGGGGCCTCAGGAGCCACCAAGCCCCTGAGGGTCGACTCTTCGTGATGCGCTTCGCCGACCACCCTGAAGCTTCCATAGTAGCACAATTGCTAGGTGACTCTTTGGTTTGATCAATTCAGGGTGCCCCTAGGGATGCATCATCCTTAGGTCGATCAGGGCCCACCCTGCGGCCGTGTCGATTTTGGTCTTGTGCTGGGCCTGGTTATGCTTGGATGAAATTCACTTGTTGGCTTAAATTGTGTGAGTGGTGCCTCGATGCCATTTGGATGACCACACTGACCGCCCCATGACCGGGACCATACACGGCATTTGTGCTCAGGTCCGTCCCTGTAGCGCTAATAAACCGAAGCTATCGAGCTGTGTCTCGCGGGCCGGCTCTCGTGCACGTCACCTCCAGAGTTCCTTGGTATCCCGTCCACTCATGGGACCATCATGAAGAGGAGAGTAAGGGAGCAGCCCAGGTTATTCAATTGTGAGTCTGGTGCTTAGTCACCACAGGCGTCGCACACCACAACCCTACCCCTGATAGTCCCATGAGTGGGGGCTACTATTAGCAGCGCTTCTATGCTCGGGACCGTTCCTGCAGCGCTGAGAAACCCATCACGACCGAGCTCTGCCTCGCGGGCCTGCCCTGTGCACGTGACCTCACAAGGTCCTCGGTTCCTTATTCCCTCATGGAACAGTCGTGTGTATGTTGACAGGCACTCATCGCTCCATATGCCCATAATTTGTCAGCATACAACTTGAGTTGCTATATGCCCGGACGCCGCGCGAGCAGTGTTTCATTCTGCCTCAGGAGGTCTGGCCCACCATGGGCGGCAACTTAGTCGGTGTTGCAGTTTGTCAAATAGCTAAGTACAACCCCCTCATGCGGTGCACCGCGTCATTCAAACTCCTTCTCCACGCACCCTTGGCGAGGCACACTGCTTCTTTTTCGCGCGATTTGCTTGCGCATCAAAAGGGGGCAGAGCATCATGGCTTAGGGGCTTTCACTGGCTCTCGACGCCCCTGACCTCCTGGCCTTGTTCTGGGCATCACGACTTAGCATACCAGGGGCGGCTGAGGCCTGCATGAGGGCTGGGCCCGGGGAACATAAAGCCCTTTAGCAAGCAAGAAAAAGAGGAGCGGGCCCCATGAGGAAATGTGGGGAAGAGACACATGGCTAAAATCATGAAAGCATCATTTGAAATGCGAAGGGACAGTGACTCTTCACGCCCCCCTCACGGGACTTATCTTGCTCTATCACAAGAAGAAGGCATAGGAAGCCCGGCCTCATGGAGACACACCCCCCACGTCACGAGGACCTCCCTCAACCCGCGGCTGATCCGCGTTGTGCCCCAAAGAGCTAAGTGGACCGCCTCATGTGAGTCAGTAATCTTTTCATAACGTCCCTTCTCCCCCCAATTTCGTCCAAGATGGAAGCTTCTTCTTTCATGTGGGCTGCTTGTGCGTTAAGGGCGAGCTCCTGAGCATCGCTCCTCGGGAGCTCTTACCGGACCTCGGGCCCCTCACCTCCTGGCCTTGTCCCAGGCATCATGACTTGACATACCAGTGATGGCTGAGGCCTGCTCGGGGCTGGGTCCTAGCAACGTAGAGCATTAATGGCGAACATGAAGAAGAGGCTAAGTCTAGACAGAAAAACTTAAGATCTAGCCCATTTTCAAATAGAAGAGACATCAAATTAATAGAGGCAAGCACCACAGTTTCTTACATGCCCCCGTGGGGCCCATGCTGTCCAATGCAGGAAAAGGTAAAACCAAAGATCCCCTTGTGGAGGCCGCCGCCCTCGAGGCCTCGACTCTGGCATCACCGACGCCTAGTTGGAGTCCTCCTCCTTCTTGACGCGGGGGCATGGAGAGTCATCGGAGCCGTCGTCGCTCACGCTCTCCCTGGAAGAGGTGTTGTCGTCAGAGGAGTGACCGCTGCTACCGCTATCGCTCACCATGCAGCACTCCTGGCTGTCGCCGGCCTCCCCGAAGATCTTCACAAAGAGCGTGGCGGCCCTGTCAAACTTGAAGTGGAGGGTGTGCCCCCCCTCCCATTCAAGCCACAGGCATGGACAAACGACTTCCACCCCTGCTTCAGGAACATGAAGCCGGGGGAGGTAAACTCGGTCACCACCCAAGAGGCGCCATTGCAACAGCCGTCCAGCTGCAGCCATAATCACAGGGGCGCGTTGTTGGCCATCTCCTCCGCGAAAGAGTCCGGGAGTTGGAGCCAGGTCCGGGGCTAGCCGTCCATCCCCACGATGAACCTGCGGTCCAAGTCAGCGGAATGACTCCATGATCAGGGTGGCTCTGCGCCTACGCTGCTCCTCCCCCTCGGTCGCGGCCACCCCGTCCCCCGCGGCTGCGCCCGTGGGCCGAGTTTTTCCTGCGGCTACCCGAGCCGGTGTCAGTCAACAATGGAGGACGGCTGTGTACCCTGGGAGCCGCCCCAAGCGCGGCTACGGACTTGCAAGGGAGCCGCGCCCCTCATTGCCAGCGGCGGCTCCAACCCCTCCAGTGTCACCTTCCTTTCTCGGTGGCGGAGGACTTCCTCAAGGGCACCATAGCTACGGCACCGACAAATGGAGATGAAGGAGCGAGGGGACGGTGATGGACCAAGAGGTGTGGACCTTGCACTTATATAACACTCGAAGGAGGCCGGTATGTTCCCCTTCGCCTTTAGAGCAATGATGGCTACGCACGGCCCCCGCCAAGCTTTATGTCAGCCGGGGCGGTTGCCGAGGCATCGTGGGGGCGACTCGCGCCCCTTCGGGCGCCACGTGTCATGCCTAGCCTGCAGGCGGTTGCGGTCCGTGCCATTTTGCCCCCTTCCTCAACCGGCAGGGTCACGCGCATCGCAGGCCTAGGGGCTACTATTGGGCCCATGGGACTAGGGGTACCCAGGCCCGTCTTCCTACGGCCCAAGGCACGACGCTTGGTGTGAATCATGTAAGACCCATCTTCAAGGCTTCAAGAATAAGACCCTCGCGAGGCTCCCCGCCTCACAAGGCGCCCAACGACGAGCAACCCAGGAACTCCAAAGGCCTCGTACTAGGCGGCATCCCCAAGCTGCCTCTCGAGGACACCTCGCGGGCTGATACTCCGAGGTTGCCAAGCCCCACCTCGTGGTGCACATGGGTGACACGAGCCACGATGAGCGGCGCCTGAGCCATGCCAGCAGGCGTAGATGGCGGAGCTTTCCTCCACCATGCTAAAGGAGTAAGGAAGCTCACTAGTTCCCAAAGCAATCATTGAAGGTTGCCACTCCGGTGCTAGAATACCAAGACCGCGGGCTCGCCAGGACAGAGGTCATCGCCAAGCCCACCGATGCGTCATGCCCAAAAACTTTAGCAGGCGAAAACTGCCTGTGCCGGGATAAGCTGTACTACTGCCCCCCTTTGAATTTTGTCGTTGTGGAAACCCTTCCCGCCTAGAGTTTTGGGGGAAGAGGACCAAGGTCGGTATAATTATAGGTAGAATGCCACCATACAGAAGGATCGGGACACCCGAGCTAGGTAGAAACATGAGCCCTCCTGAGGCAGTTCGTCTTCCTTGTACTTGTGTATTCATCCTCCCTTGCGAGGAAATCCACCACAAAACGGGAGTCGGGTCTTACACCGCCAGGTGCCTGAACATGGGTAAATTATCGTGTCCCTGATCCTTCTTCCCTCTTGCTCGAGCACGTTGGAGCATCCCCGTGTGGCACTAACTAGCGAGGCCAAGCATAGCGAAGTTCTGTGAGCACACCCCAGAGTTCAAACCTTTCTTGGGTCCCCGGAGTCCCTATTCCGACACAGATGACCAACCCTCGGTATGGGCAGTGTTCGGCCTGGTAGTCTGAGGTCTAAGCCATGACACACTTCGGGTCCAAAGTAGAGCCCTTCGTTTAACGCGGGTGATCTCTATCGTCACATCACTTAACGCGGTCTACGGATGGCCGACCAGTTTGCGCCTACCTAGATAGTCAGTTTACTTGTTTCTCCACTGAGGTGCTCTGCCAAGTAACCTGGCAGCGCTATCGCAGTGGTTCTCCCATTACACCCTTAGCTGAATTCATCGGGAATGTAAGGAGTTCATGTAGGAGCCAGGCAACCCAACTATTATCAAGGTTCAAAACTAATTCATATAAAACCAAAATCCGAGACGCTGAATACTTCGGACTTGTAATATAATTGTCTCTTTTTAAAGAAATTCTGCACAACGAAGGGCCTTGCTTATAAGGAAATACGAGAAGGGCCTTGAAGGGCGTGATTTCTTTATTTCATAGTTTTAAGCATTTATATGCCCTACTTCAACCGGAGAAACTAAAAGAGTAGAATGTAAAGGGGAAAGGGAGGAAGAAAAAAATATAGGGCGGGTATTGACATCGGGCTTTTAGGAACCCAAGCCGCATCCTGCCGCATGTCTGTGCTTCCGGGTTGTTGACCAGCTTGTAGTCAGTGATAGCGGTGTTGTAAGGAAGACTGGTGCAATATCGGTCCTTTATGAGCCCCAGGCATTTATTGGTCGAGCCCCTTGAAGGAGTCCTGCAGGAGTCTGTTTGTGTGGTTTAAGCCACATTGACAAGGTCATGGTTGCTGGCTCTTTGACAGAAGCCTGGTGCTCTAAGGCTTGAAGCCACGTTGGTTCTCGGTTGAACCGTTTTTCCATGCTAGTGAGGTTTTGGCTCCTTGGCGGCCTAGGGAATTTTGAGTGTGAAATTGTGCACCCTGGAGACATAGTGCCCCATCCTGAGAGGGCATGCAAGGAGCTCGTATCGCTATTTAGGGTGTGCGGGGTATGTTGTCGGGGTCGATTTGTGTGGCCCGAGTGTGCTTTGAAGAGCTAGTAGTGCGTTTATCGCCGCGGGCTGCCACCTCGGATGCTTGAACTTCGGTTGCAAAAGACGTGATTTCCTCCTTAGTCCGGAGAGAGCGCTCGGTGTTACCATTGACTGTTATAACACCATTGGGTCCTGGCATTTTAAGCTTTGGATAAGCATAATGCGGGACAACGTTGAAGCGTACGAAGGCTATGCGCCCTAAAAGTGCATTATACTTGCTCCGGAAGAGGACAATGTTGAAGATTAAGTCTTCGCTTCTGAAGTTATTGGGCGAGCCGAAGACTACTTACAGGGTTACTATGCCGGTGCAGCGAGCCTCAACACCTGGGATGACACCTTTAAAGGTGGCCGTGCTTGGTTTTATCCAAGATGAGTCAATTCCCATCTTCCTAACCATGTCCTCATAAATGAGGACAGGGCTCCTGCCTCCATCCATAAGGACGCATGTCAAATGGTAACCATCTACAATTGGGTCCAAGACGAGTGTCACCGATCCACCATGCCTTATGTTGGTCGGATAGTCATACTTATCAGAGGTGATCGGACAAGCTGACCAAGGATTGAACTTCGGGATGACAGACTCCATCGTGTAGACGTCCCAAAGTACTCGGTTCCTCTCCTTTTTAGGGATGTGGGTGTCGGTTCTATATCGGGCATATCTCGTAGTAGGGGTCCTAAGCTAGGCGTCTTGGAGCGATGATAAGATGGACACGGGATTTTACCGAGGTTCAGGCCCTCTTGATGAAGGTAAAATCTACGTCCTGCTTTTGATTGTATGCGGCAATATTAGATTATTTATTGACTAGCCTGGCCTCGGTTTACATAACACACCAGAGGCCTAGGGTTTAGAGGAGTCTGTGTCTTGGGTGCCAAGTCTTGTGGAATCCTCCTTGTATGTGGTATGGGCTGCCAGAAGTGGCCCATAAACGAACCGCGATGGGGGTCCTCGTCTCGATCCAGCTGGTCGGGAGACGACGTGGTGACTACCCCCTAGTCCAGGACACCGTCAATAGCCCCCTAAACCGGTCTTCAAGTTGGGGACGCTCCTTGATTCTTCCGACCTATTCTTCATCTTCGGTCGTTAGTCTTCAAAACTGGGTCAACAAATCTTCTCATCTTTGATCTTGAGGATCACTGAAGTGAATCCGAAGAGTTTACATGTCGGGTATCCGAGGAGCCCCTTTAAGTTTTTGGCCTTCAGCAATGCCTTGTTATTTTTTATGCGACAACTTGGGTTTGAAGTTGTTCCCGTGCGGCGGTGTCCTCTTGCGTCCGAGCTCCATGGCCAGACTGCATCCGAGGTATCTTTCACAGCCGAACACCAACGCCGGACCGCTTTCGAGATCCAACACCGGAATGTATCTTAGCTCCAACTCCGGATTGTATCTGAAGTGTCATAGATTATCTCATGTTTGAAGGAGATTACTCGAGCTTAACACTGAAAAAGTTCTCTATGGAGCCAACCGCTCGCAACCGAGTTTTATGCCGGACTGCTCAAAAGGTAATGCACCACCTCAGGCTTGGGCTGATTGTTTGTGGATTTTATTTCCGATTGATACAATTTATTTACTAACAACATATACAGCCAGTAGCCCCCAAGGTGTGTGTCGGCCTAAAATCTGAGATGCACATTAGAGGATATAGTGATCGGCGGACGGGCCCTTGAGAGAGGGTTTTGAGAAGTCGCCGTAATATATTAGCTTGATGCCGGATAAGTCCTAGATGGTACCTATTGTTGTCCAAAGACGCGTTTGCCCATAGTTCGGTCAAGCCGAACACTGAGCACTTTGAATTTTCTATATTTAATAGGCAATGCAGTAGCCCCCGAGACACTGGTCGAGTGGCAACACCAGATCAGGGGATCGATGTGCCCCTTTAATATCAGTAAATGATAAGCCTGAAGCCCAATAGCCCCCAAGCCTTAATGTGGGCCCGAGTGGCCAAATTAAGGATCGATATCCGAAGTAAAATCACAAATTATGTGTAATGATTCTACATATCCAACTACTCTACATCATTAAAGCTCGGATCCATTGTACAAAACATTGGTGACTGAACATCGGCTTCCACCTCCTCAGCCAGTAGCCGGGTTGTGTTTTTCCTACTTTATAAAGCCTTTATAAGGGCAAAGATTTACGATAAACAAGGCAATCGGGCCATATGGTTTTACAAACAAAGGTACATCGAGAGATATGTTATCTTACTTTTTAACGTAAGAAACATCTTCCGAAGAAAATAGTGCCGCTATCGGTTCCTTTCTTTGGGTTGTCATACTAATCATGATCATGAAACCTCACCTCCAATCAATGTGGGAGGAAAATATCGAGGATTTAGTGCGGGGAAAGGTCCCGAACTCTATGGTCTTAATGAATGATTTTCACTTCCGTCGTTGCCGACCAATTATATTCTTAAGATAGCTAGCTTTCGGCTTCACCTAGTCTAAGGTACTAATCCGGATGACCCGATAGTAACAATCACAAAGGTGCTCCCTTTACCCCCTGGCCGAACAATTGGGAACATTGGGTTAAACACAGGAGCCAGGCAACCCAGCTTGGCCAAAATCTTCAGTCAATTTTGATGCATATTTATGGCTTTATAACGATAATTACAAAAGGTGGTGCTTGTATACTGAATACAAACACTGATGATATATGTTTATTTTGACTCCGTTGCGACCGTTTATCAGTTGAATGTGGCCCATCGTCGGCTTCTACCCCTTTGTAGATACTACGTAGGGTGTTTCCGCAGTAACAAGACAACCCTTAGCCGACGTCTCCGTCCCCGGAGGTGGTTGTGTTAATGGAAACAAGGCAAACAGATATGCGGGCTTTATAACTTTCACTTGGTCATAGGAGCTTTAAACTGGGGAAGCTAGAGACGAGCACCTGGTTAGTGTTCAGCACCGACTGAAGTCTAGCCATTAACACTTCGGCCAATGTTATGAAAGGCCCATAGTTTGACACAGGGTAATCAGTATCGATCTATAGTTTGACACCGTCATCGGATCCCTGACCAGTTTACGCCCATTGTGACAGTCAGTTTTCGGCTTTCTCCACTGAGGTGCTTAGCCATTTGAGCTGGAAGCATAATCAGAGTGGTTCTCCCTTTGCACACCTAGTCGAACAAAGGGAAACGTAGGAGGCAAGCACAGGAGCCGGGCAACCCAACTATTGACCAAAGACACAATTCGAAACCAATGCATATATAGCAATATCCGAGAATGTTTTTTGCCAAATCTCTAAAGGTGTTCAGTGTTTCACTATGAGACTTATAATGGAAACACATAAATAGGTTAAAAGTTCCATAAGCTTGGAAAATCAAAAACTCTAGTAAAACCTTTACGTCCGAACTAATCAAGTTCTTGGTGCTAATCCAAAATTGGTCTTAATTTTTTTGTGCTTTTGTTGTGCTTTAACATAACACATCCGGTCTCTAGACTTCAAGTGGATCAGCTTTCGGCTTCAACCTCCCTATCCTGAAGGCGAGTGCGTTTCCAAGGCCAGTTTAGCAAACCAAACCCGAGCGGCTTTAGAGAGAAACTAGGCCATCTGGCGATTGACCACACACTCGCGTCGAGAAAGGAGTGGCGGAAAAAGACTTTGCAATGACTTAGAATAAGAACACTTATTATAAAATAGCTCATATAAAGTTAAGAGCCCCTAGTTAACTTGGGAAAGGGAGTGTTTTTACCAAACAACGTTTGTTGACAAACTAAGTTTTTAACACAAATATAATGTTTGGTCGAACTGAACAAGAATTAAAAAAAACTAAGCATGGAAGCGACTTAGCTGGTTAATGTGCTCGGTGTCGATGCGCGGCCCGAGTTTATAGCGGGACAAGGTCCCAGCCCCCAAGCTAGTCTTGAGGTGGCGGAGCGAAGAGCTCGGCACTCCAAAGTGGCGACATAGTATGGCCAATGTGGCGAGGTGGAACCCGAGTCCGACCGAGGCGACGGAGCAGGCCGGTAGTATGACGCCGAAGTCCCCGATGTAGATTAATGAAGTGATGACGAAGCCCTAGTCTAGCCGAGGTGACGTGGTACGTCGGTACGCCGGGGTGACAGTGCTGCCCAACCTGGATCATTTACTTATGCACAGAAAATAGTGCAAGCCGGAGATAATAGTAATAATAATAAATCAAAAAAAAAATTTGTTGCATAATTAATAATTTATGCAAAGTGAGTAATAAAAGAAATATGGCCCGTGTGCCAAACATTCGATGAGGTAGAGCTCTCTTAGAGATGCTGAAGTTCCCGAGGCAACAGAACATGTCGGTATAGCAATTCGACCAACAAGGTGATCACGCGAGCCAATTTATGCCAATTGGGACGACGACGCCGGCTTGCCGAGGTGAACGCGTGATGAAGTCGAAGTCAATTACCTATACATGTAAAATAGTGTAGTCCAAAAAATAATAATATAAATATATAAAAAAATCCTCGCATAATTAATTTATGCAAAATATTTTTTAAAGAGATGTGGCCTGGCGTCGAAGCCAATTTCGATGCAGGATGTCGGCGTGACAAAGCCTGAATTCATATGGCGGTCCGAGTCACCGATGCGGCGTTCGCCGAACTGCATACGGGAGACTGACCGAACCATCACGCAACCATCGTTAATGTGGCCATCATTTGACAGACCTACGTACAGATGATGGAACAAACTAGAGTAATAATTCCTTGGGAAAAATAAACCCAAGCAAGCAAAAATTAATAGGATTAATAGCACCTATTTTATTTGTTGTAGCAGTCCGAAGAGACACAGTGGGCGTTCATGGATTTACATCTAGTAATAGTACTAGTACCAGCGCTAACACGTGAGAAGTATAAGAAAGACTATGATTAGCAAAAAGCAAGAGAACCTTAATTGAATAAAGAAGAAAAGAAAGAAGGATTGGGTCTTCCTGTATGCCACCAAGCGATCCGAATTCAACCCATGTCTGCTCCTCCAGCTTGATGTTGTGCGTGTGTGCTTGACTAGAACACAGCCGCTCAGGATCTCCAACGATGTGCAGCACGTTCTCACAAGCTGCGTCCGTGGAGCAAGAAAAGGAAGCAATTTTTACAAAACAAATACCAACTAGTACCGAGACTAGATTGGTTTTGATCTTTTAGGTGGAGTAGTAGTACTTAAATTACTAGAATCCACTCATCAAATCTGACGTGCCGTGCTACAAAATTAGTAGTCAATTGGGTTACAGGTCTATATACTTGTCAACAAAAAAGTATTAGAGGACCAGCGACTAGGAGCTGGGGAAAAAAGGAGGAGAAAGAAAATCAATCTCCCTGATGTGTGATTGGAGGTCCTCTTCTCAACATGGTCGTTCGGGACCTGTCGCCGCATCATGTATGCACTGCTACGTGATACGTCCATTTTGCATCATGTTTTCTTACTATTATTTATAATGTTTTTATCCATAATAATGCTTTTTGGAGTAATTCTAATGCCTTTTCTCTCATAATATGCAAGGTATACACAAAGAGGGTGAATTCGCAGCTGGAAAACTGGACCTGAAAAAGCTACGTCGGGCTACCTATTCTGCACAACTCCAAATGAGCTGAAGCTTCATGAGGATTTTTATGGAATATTTAAGAATTATTGGAGAAAATAACTACCAGAGGGGGCCCACAACATGGGCACAACCAACCTGGGCACGCCAGGGAGCCCAGGCGTGCCCTAGTGGGTTGTGCTCACCCAGACCCACCTCTGATGCCCATCTTCTGGTATATAAGTCATTTTGACCTATAAAATATAAGGAGAGGAATTTGGGACAGAGCGCTGCCGTCTCGAGGCGGAACTTGGGCAGGGGCACTTTTTCCCTCCGGCGAAGCGATTCTGCTGGGGGGAACTTCCCTCCCGGAGGGGGAAATCATCGTCATTATCATCACCAACAACTCTCCCATCTTGGAGAGGGCAATCTCCATCAACATCTTCAACAGCACCATCTCATCTCAAACCCTAGTTCATCTCTTGTGTTCAATCTTGTTACTGGAGCTATAGATTGGTGCTTGTGGGTGACTACTAGTGTTGATTACATCTTGTAGTTGATTACTATATGATTTATTTGGTGGAAGATTATATGTTCAGATCCAATATGCTATTTAATACTCATCTGATCATGAGCATGTTTATCATTTGTGAGTAGTTACTTTTGTTCTTGAGGACACGGGAGAAATCATGTTGGAAGTAATCATGTGAACTTGATATGTGTTCGATATTTTGATAGTATTTATGTTGTGATTCCCTTAGTGGTGTCATGTGAATGTCGACTACATGACACTTCACCATATTTGGGCCTAAGGGAATGCATTGTGGAGTAGCAATTAGATGATGGGTTGTGAGAGGGACATAAGCTTAAACCCCAGTTTATGCGCTATTCCGTACGGGACTGATTGGATCCAATAGTTTAATGCCATGGTTAGAGTTTATTCTTAATACTTTTCTCGTAGTTGCGGATGCTTGCGGGAGGGTTAATCATAAGTAGGGGGTTTGTTCAAGTAAGAACGACACCTAAGCACCGGTCCACCCACATATCAAATTATCAAAGTAGCGAACACAAATCGAACCAATATGATGAAAGTGACTGGATGAAATTCCCGTGCACCCTCAAGAACACTTTGCTTATCATAAGAAACCGTTTTTGCTTGTCCTTTGCCTCAAAAGGATTAGGCTACCCCTCTGCACTTTTGTTACTACTATGGTCACTTTCTCGTTACAAATTACCTTGCTATCAAACTACTCTGCTACTTACAATTTCAGCACTTGCAGGCATTACCTTGCTGAAAACCACTTGTCATTTCCTTCTGCTCCTCGTTGGGTTCGACACTCTTACTTATAGAAAAGAGCTAAAATTGATTACCTATACGTGTGGGTCATCAAGGCTATTTTCTGGCGCCATTGCCAAGGAGTGAAGCGCCTTTGGTAAGTGGAATTTGGTAAGGAAACATTTATATAGTGTGCTGAAATTTATTGTCACTTGTTACTATGGAAAGCAATCCTTTGAGGGGTTTGTTCGGGGTATCTTCACCTCGACCGGAACCATAGTTAGCTACCCCTCAACCTACTGCACCAACTAAAAATATTGAATATGAAATTCCTTCGGGTATGATAGAACAACTACTAGCTAATCCTTATGCAGGACATGCAATCGAACATCCTGATATGCACTTGATATATGTAGAACAAATTTGTGGATTGTTTAAGCTTGCAGGTTTACCCAGGGATGAAGTTATGAAAAAAAATCCCTTTATCTTTGAAGGGAAAATCATTGGTATGGTATAGGCTATGCGATGATACTGGATCTTGGAATTAGAATCAATTGAAATTGGAGTTCCACCAAAAAAATTATCCTATGCATCTAGTTCATCGTGATCAGAATTATATATATAATTTTTGGCCTCGTAAAGGAGAAAGTATCGCTCTAGCTTGAGGGAGGCTTAAGTCAATGTTATATTCATGTCTCAATCATGAGCTCTCAAGAGAAATTATTATCCAGAATTTTTATGCTCGACTTTCTCGTAATGATCAAACCATGCTTGATACTTCTTGTGCTGGTTCTTTTATAAAGAAGACTATTGAATTTCGGTAGGCTCTTTTGGAAAAAATTAAACACAACTCCGAAGATTGGGAACTCGAGGCAGGTAAAGAGTTAGGTATGCACTACTGCAGGATGCTGCTAACGCGACACTACGATCAGAGATCCTTCGACAAAACTATGTGCGATGCAATAATCGCAAACGGTGGTGTAAAAAACCGTCAAAAAGGTGCAAACCGTTTGCGATGGAGGATGCATCCAACATGGTTTATATTTTAGTCGTGTGTGCAATTTAGGGCACACGGTTCAGTTCAATTAACTGTTTGCGATGATGAGGAACAAAAGAAATGGGCAGCCAGATGAAGGTGTGTGCGATATACAGCATACGGTTCACTAGGATGAACTGTGTTGGTGATCAGGCAACACAATGGAAACATTTCAACTGAACAAGATGTGTGTGATACGCGGCAAACAGGTCCGTAATTAGAAATGTGTGCGAAGACCAATAATAACATAGACGATTGTTGCTAATAAGCCGTGTGATTTGCTCTGTCTACAAAAGAATAACATGTATAAGGACTTGATTCCATAAATAGATTGAACATCGAACTACATATGTGGCTAGTACTGATACGTCTCCGTCGTATCTACTTTTCCAAACACTTTTGCCCTTGTTTTGGACTCTAACTTGTATGACTTGAATGGAACTAACCCGGACTGACGCTGTTTTCAGCAGAATTGCCATGATGTTGTTTTATGTGCAGAAAACAAATATTCTCGGAATGACCTGAAACTCCACGGAAAATCTTAGAAAAAATAAAAAAAATCCTCGCCAAAGATGAAGACCAGGGGGGGCACACCCTTCTCACGAGGGTGGGGCACCCCCTGATGAAGCTATGTACCTAGGGTAGGGGCACGGACCTGTCCTAAGAGCCCTACCCAAGGACATCCCTAGAAGAAATCACCTTTCAATCGACTTGAAGGTACCCACTCGACGGGTTCAAGACACTCGACCAAGAAGCTATCACTCGACCATGAAGCCAACCACTCGACTGCCAGGAGATCTAAAGTCACTCCGCAGGCAAACGGTCGGTCTTTAAGTAGTCTTTATGGTCATTATAGCACTTTATTAGGGGCGCTACCAGTAACGCCCAACCTTAATGTACCTTAAACCCTGCATTACTGAGGGCAGGAGAGGGCCGGCGAACTCTATATAAGCCACCCCCTCCTCAGTATGAAGGGTTCACACCCCTGTTATTCACACACCTATAATCCAATCGACCGCCTCTGGGCACCGAGACGTAGGGCTGTTACTTCCTCTGCGAAGGGCATGAACTCGTACATCCTGGTGTGTTTACAACTTCCCAATAGCTGAGATCAAGCCTCTCCATACACACCCCCCTACATCACTGTCAGAGTTAGAACCACGACAGTTGGCGCCCACCGTGGGGCAGGAATCTTAGCGCCTAGTTGGAGAAGTTGCGATTTTCCGATCACTTTGATCATGGTTTCGTGCGGAGTTTTGGTGGAGGGCCGCGAGATCCGTCTCGGCGCGCTCACGTTCATCGCCGACGACTCCGCTTGGCTTCAGGAGGCTCCACTCGACATTGACGTGCTCCTCGTCCGCGGCGCGACGCACTTCCGCGCATGCGTTCGTGGCGTCCTCCTGCGGCAGCCGTCGACCCAGTATCGGTCGGCCCCCGTGTCGTCACCCCACCCTGTCTCCCACCAGCGCAAGCGCTCCAGTCGGTCGAGACTTCAGAGGTGGGTGAGGCATGCCGTGGCTCGCCAGTCGGCCGTCCCACAAGTCGCGGCAATTGAGCCCGACGAATCCCACTGCGGCCTGTTCGACCTGTCGACTGGCTCCGCGGAGACCGCATCCGAGTGCGACAGCAGCGACCCAGCGGCTGAGGTTCTGGCGGTCGATGGAACACACAGTCCTCCCGGTTTCCCTCGCGCTGACGGAGGCGCAGGTGGGGGCGACCCGTCGCATCCCCACGATGAGTATTGCCCCGAACCTCTCACGTCATTGCAGCGAGAGGAGCTTCGCCGCCGGAACATGGACGCACTCCACACTCCTATCGTCGGAGAAACCCCCGAGGCCCGGGCCTTGGAGGACGCGTGCTTGGCTAACTTGGCCGAGCACACTCGACTGGAGAATCTCCAGTGAATACTCGACGAGCAAGCGCGTCAATGAGCTCTCGAGTCCAGTCGACATCAACTCTTCCCGCCGACGCAGGTATACCGAACCCCAGTTCAGAATTTGGCCGCCGCGGCCCGTATAGAAGAATCAATTCAGCCCTCCCAGTCAGAGGCTGGCAGGGGCTTGTTGCAGATCAGAGCGTTGCTCCGGGCGGCGGGAAACCAGAATTCCGCTGTTTCTCAGTCGCGGAATAGGATCGATAGTCGATCTGTTGCAACGGATACAGTCCAGTTGGCTCACAGCCCGAGATTGCCCCCGAGGCGTGAGGGACGTGGAGACCGGCACGATCAGTACAGAAGAAATGAGCAGTATGATCACCGGTTCGATCGTGATGATCGGCGTCGAGTGCCAACCCCTCCCCCGAGGAGTGGGTCGTATGCGCCTCGACAGCAAGATGACAGACGCCCTCATAGTGTTGGGCGGAGGATTCCAGTCGACCCCAGGGACCCAGGCTTTGATGCGAGATCCATCCTCATTCAAGGTTTGGTTGACACGAACAGAGCTCATCGAGAAGGCCACGACAGAGATGCGCCTTCCAGCAGCAGAGTGCATGCTTCGGGGCCACAGTGTTTCAGTCGAGCCATCAGAGCCGTAGTGATTCCTCCCAACTTCAGGTTGGCGACGGGAGTCAACAAGTTCATTGGTGAGTCTAAGCCTGACACTTGGCTTGAAGATTACAGAGTGGCTGTACAGATTGGCGGTGGCAATGACGAAGTGGCTATGAAGCATTTGCCCCTCATGTTAGAGGGCTCAGCCAGAGCGTGGTTAAATCAGTTGGCACCCAGCAGCATCTACACTTGGGAGGACCTCTCCCGAGTGTTTGTCACAACCTTTGAGGGGACATGCAAGCGACCTGCAGGCCTTACAGAATTGCGGTCTTGCGTGCAGAAACCGAATGAAACACTGAGGGATTACATCCAGAGGTGGATCACATTGCATCACACAGTTGAGAATGTACCAAATCATCAAGCAGTTTGTGACTTTAAAGAAGGCGTTAAATACAGAGAATTGAATCTGAAGTTCGGTCGAACTGGAGAGATGTCTCTGAATCGGATGATGGAGATTGCCACCAAATATGCTAATGGTGAAGACGAAGATCGCCTCCGGAGTGGCAAGCACAAGGCAGTCGCCCAAGAAGCCAGAGGAAATTCCAGTCGGAAACAGAAGCGGAAGGCTGAGCCAGCCGCCCCTGGGGAGGCCCTGGCCGTAACCCAGGGGAAATTCAAGGGAAAACCTAAGGGCCCCTGGAAGCCCAAGAAAGTCAAGGATCAAGATGGAAATGATGTTTTGGATCTGCCATGTCACATCCACACCAAGAAAGATGAAGAGGGTAATTTTATTTACCCAAAGCATACCACTCGACAGTGTCGGCTCCTGATCCAACAGTTTCAGGGCAAGCAGTTCAAAGATAAGGAAAAAGAGTCAGACAGAGTTGAGGACAAGGAAGACAGTGACGATGGATACCCCCAAGTCAATTCCACCCTGATGATTTTTGCTGACGTCGAAAGCAAGAGTCGACTGAAAGTCATTAACCGTGAGGTGAATATGGTTGCTCCGGCAACACCCAGTTATCTGAAGTGGTCTCAGACTGCCATCACATTCGACCAGTCTGATCACCCTACGCACATTGCCACCCCTGGGAGGCACGCTTTAGTGGTCGACCCAATTGTCGAAGGCACTCGACTGACCAAAATCCTGATGGATGGTGGCAGTGGCCTGAACATACTATACACAGAAACATTGAAAGGAATGGGCATTCCGATGTCCAGGCTCAGTACCAGTAACATGAGCTTCCACGGAGTCATTCCTGGGAAGAAAGCCGAATCACTCGGCCAGATTGCTCTTGATGTGGTTTTCGGTGATTCAAAGAATTACCGCAAGGAAAAGTTGTCATTCGAGGTCGTCGACTTCCAAAGTGCTTATCATGCCATTTTGGGCAGGCCAGCTTACGCACGCTTCATGGCTCGACCATGTTATGTGTATCTCAAATTCAAGATGCCTAGTCCCAAAGGTGTGATCACTGTTACAGGCAATCAGAAGAAGGCAGAAGAGTGTTTTCAGAAAGGCTCAAAGATTGGTGACGCTCAGATGGCAGTTGTTGAGCTGCAAGAGTATCAGAAGACTGCAGATCCGAGTGAGTTGCTACGAGCTAAGAAGCCCGCTTCAGAATCAGCTTTTCAGTCGTCCGGTGAAACGAAGGAAGTTCACATTCACCCGACGGACCCCAATGCTGCCCCGACTCACATCTCAACGACACTCGACTCCAAATAGGAAGAAGCGCTCGTCCAGCTGCTCCGTGAGAACTGGGACATCTTCGCATGGAAACCCTCTGACATGCCTGGAGTTCCCAGGGGGCTGGCTGAGCACCGTCTACGAGTCGACCCAAAATTCAAGCCTGTGAAAGAATATCTTCGGCGGTCCGCCGTCCATAAAAAGAAAGCCATTGGCGAGGAGGTGGCTCGGCTCTTAGCAGCGGAGTTCATCCGAGAGATTTACCACTCCGAGTGGCTCGCCAAGGTAGTCATGGTCCCCAAGAAGGACAAGTCACTTCGCATGTGCATTGATTTTAAACATATCAATCGGGCCTGCCCAAAAGATCATTTTCTTCTCCCTCGCATCGACCAAATAGTCGACTCGACCGCGGGGTGCGAGAGATTGTCTTTTGTAGACGCCTATTCCGGGTACCATCAGATCCTTCTGTATGGACCCGATGAGATCAAAACGGCTTTCATCACTCCATTCGGATACTTCTGTTACGTCACCATGCCGTTCGGCCTCAAGAATGCCGGAGCCATGTTCATGAGGATGATTCAGAAGTGTTTGCTCACTCAAATCAGTCGGAATGTGGAGGCATACATGGATGATATTGTGGTCAAGTCACGGAAAGGTTCCGACCTGCGGACCGACATTGCTGAAACCTTTGCCAACCTCAGGAGGTATGATTCAAGCTCAATCCATCAAAGTGCACATTCGGAGTTCCAGGTGGAAAGTTACTCGGTTTTCTCGTTTCCGAACGAGGGATCGATGCCAATCCTGAAAAAGTTGGTACCATACTCCGGATGAAGCGTCCTGTACGTGTGCACGATGTCCAAAAGCTTACAGGTTACTTGGCCGCTCTAAGTCGATTCATTTCTCGTCTCGGTGAAAAGGCGTTGCCCCTTTACCGACTGATGTAGAAGTCTGACAAGTTCGAGTGGACTCCAGAAGATGATGCAGCAGTTGCAGAGCTCAAAGCTCTGCTCTCCACCCAGCCGGTGCTTGCTGCCCCAATCAGCAAAGAGCCTCTGCTGCTTTACATTGCAGCCACAGGACAAGTTGTCAGTTCAGTACTTACGGTCGAGCGGGAAGAAGAAGGAAAGACCTTCAGAGTTCAGCGCCCAGTATATTATGTGTCTGAAGTTTTGACCCCTTCAAAACAAAGATCCTCATTACCAGAAGCTTGTATATGGGATTTATATGACCACGAAGAAGGTTACACATTACTTCTCTAACCACTCCATTACAGTCGTCAGCGACGCCCCACTGTCAGAGATTCTGCACAACAGGGATGCAACTGGTCGTGTGGCTAAGTGGGCGATTGAACTCCTTCCCTTAGATATCAGGTTTGAAGCAAAGAAGGCTATCAAGTCCCAAGCAATCACAGATTTCGTCGCCGAGTGGATTGAACAGCAACTTCCGACTCAAGTTCACTCGGAGCACTGGACCATGTTCTTTGATGGATCTAAGATGCTGAATGGTTCCGGTGCTGGGGTAGTATTAGTCTCCCCCCGAGGAGATAAGCTCAGATATGTTCTCCAGATTCACTTCGATTCCTCCAATAATGAAGCAGAATATGAAGCACTTTTTTATGGGTTGCGCATGGCCATTTCACTCGGTGTCCGTCGCCTCATGGTCTATGGTGACTCAGATTTGGTGGTTAATCAAGTGATGAAGGAGTGGGACATCAGAAGTCCGGCAATGACTGGTTATTGCAATGCAGTGAGAAAGTTAGAAAAGAAATTCGAGGGGTTAGAGCTTCATCACATCCCCCGACTGAAAAATCAAGCGGCTGATGATTTGGCAAAGATAGGTTCCAAAAGAGAAGCCATTCCCAGCAACGTGTTCCTGGAACACATCCACTCGCCGTCAGTCCAAGAAGATCATTTTACAGAAGAAGCCCCGCAGGCGAAAAGTGTCGCAGATCCGACTGAGGTCGAAGTCCCTGCTGTGGTCGACCTAATCATGGAAGTCTTGGCAATCACCCCTGACTGGACGATACCGAACATCGCGTATATCCTAAGGAAAGAACTCCCGGAGGACGAGGAAGAGGCTCGACAGATTGTCCGTCGATCCAAGGCCTTCACAGTCATAAAGGGACAGTTGTATAGGGAAAGCGCGACTGGAATCGGTCAGAAGTGCATAACACCAGAAGAAGGTCAGATAATCCTTGATGATATCCACTCGGGGACCTGTGGTCACCATGTGTCCTCTAGGACCTTTGTGGCTGAAGCATACCGAGCGGGATTTTACTGGCCAAAGGCAAACGAAATGGCAAAGGAGATAGTCGACAAGTGTGGAGGGTGCCAGTTCTACTCCAACATGTCACACAAGCCTGCGTCAGCCCTGAAGACCATTCCACTCGTCTGGCCCTTTGCTGTTTGGGGACTGGACATGGTTGGTCCACTGAGAACAGGCAGGAGCGGCTTCACACATGTGCTTGTGGCAGTCGACAAGTTTACCAAATGGATTGAAGCTAAGCCTATCAAGAATCTTGATGCTTGCACTGCTATCAGTTTCGTCAGGGGGCTAACATTCAGATATGGAGTCCCGCATAGCATCATCACTGACAATGGGTCAAATTTTGATTCGGACAAGTTCAGAGCTTTTTGCGCCTCTCAAGGCACACAAGTGGACTACGCATCGGTCGCCCATCCCCAGTCGAACGGACAAGCTGAAAGGGCAAATGGTCTGATTCTCAAAGGACTAAAGCCCCGGCTGATGTGTGATCTCAAGCACGCAGCGGGCGCATGGGACGACGAACTTTCGTCAGTTCTATGGGGATTGAGGACCACCCCAAATCGGTCGACTGGAAGAACTCCGTTCTTTCTGGTTTATGGAGCCGAAGCAGTTCTGCCAAGTGATCTTCTTCACAACGCGCCCCGAGTCGAGCTTTATACCGAAGATGAAGCAGAACAAACCCGGCAAGACGCAGTTGACCTCCTAGAAGAAGAAAGGGAGATGGCCATGATCAGATCGACCATTTATCAGCAAGACTTGCGTCGATTCCACGCCAGAAATGTGAAGAATCGAGCCTTCCAAGAAGGAGATTTGGTCCTCCGAGTGGATCAACAGAAACCACACAAGCTTGCTCCTACTTGGGAAGGCCCCTTCATCGTCACCAGAGTCCTCCACAATGGAGCGTATCACCTCTACAATGTTGATCGCCAGATCGACAAGCCACGAGCTTGGAATGCGGAACTGCTCCGCCCCTTTTACACTTGAGTTCTCCCTTGGAAGAGATGTAATAAGAAAAAAACCTTTGCAGTTCATTTTTATCAAAGACAAGAGTGTTCCAATAATTGCTGTCACTTTTGTTTACATGCGAAATCCCCCAGTGGGTGACTTAGCCGCGAATCCGTTTCGCCTAAGTTTGAAAAATCCTACCGAGTGAGAGCCAGACTCCCACTCGGGGGCTTAGCCGCAGCCCAGTGCTCGCCTAAGTGTTTAAAAATCCTACCGAGTGGAGAGCAATACTCCCACTCCGAGGCTTAGCTGCAGTCCAGTACTCGCCTATGTTCTCCCACTTGGAGGCTTAGCTGCAGTCAGGCACTCGCCTAAGTTTGACAAATCCTACCGAGTGGAGAGCAATCCTCCCACTCGGGGGGCTTAGCTGCAGTCCAGTACTCGCCTAAGTTCTCCCACTTAGAGACTCAGCTGCAGTCAGGCACTCTCCTAAGTTTGAAAAATCCTACCGAGTGGAGAGCAATCCTCCCACTCGGAGGCTTAGCTGCAGTCCGGTACTCGCCCAAGTTCTCCCACTTAGAGACTTAGCTGCAGTCAGGCACTCGCCTAAGTTTGAAAAATCCTACCGAGTGGAGAGCAATCCTCCCACTCGGGTGGCTTAGCTGCAGTCCGGTACTCGCCTAAGTTCTCCCACTTAGAGACTTAGCTGCAGTCAGGCACTCGCCTAAGTTTGAAAATTCCTACCGAGTGGAGAGCAAACCTCCCACTCGGGGGCTTAGCTGCAGCCCAGTGCTCGCCTAAGCGTTTAAAAATCCTACCCAGTGGAGATCAATACTCCCACTCGGGGGCTTAGCTGCAGTCCAGTACTCACCTAAGTTCTCGCACTTGGGGACTTAGCTGCAGTCAGTGCTCGCCTAAGTTTGAAAAATCCTACCGAGTGGAGAGCAAACCTCCCACTCGGGGGCTTAGCTGCAGTCCAGTACTCGCCTAAGTTCTCCCACTTGGAGACTTAGCTGCAGTCAGTGCTCGCCTAAGTTTGAAATAATCCTACCGAGTGGAGAGCAAACCTCCCACTCGGGGGCTTAGCTGCAGCCCAGTGCTCGCCTAAGTTTGAAAAATCCTACCGAGTGGAGAGCAAACCTCCCACTCGGGGGCTTAGCTGCAGCCAAGTGCTCGCCTAAGTTTGAAAAATCCTACCGAGTGGAGAGCAAACCTCCCACTCGGAGGCTTAGCTGCAGCCCAGCGCTCGCCTAAGTACGGAACGCAACCCAATCCGCAAAGACGGCGAGGTGCAAATCGACTGCTACTTTCTCCTTCGGAGCTGCACCACAAATACAAAGTTATCTCGAGTGAAGATCGAGTTCCACTCGACGGATCATCCATGAAGATATTCAACGATAAATCAAGTTCGGATAAGACCTAAGGTCCCAGACCTCAGACCAAAGTACTCGAGCCCTCGGCTCGATAGAATTTAACGGTTACAAAACCCACTCGGCATTCCGAGGCAAATTTAAAGTGAAGCATAAAAGTTTTTCATTCCTCAGGTGGAGGACTGGAAGGGGCGACGAACTCGTCCAAGTCGATCCCGTCCGCAATACGAGTGGCAGCAACGATGAAAGTCTCCATGAAGTCTTGAAAGCTGTGCTTCCTAGTATTGGCAACTTGGATGGCGGCCAGCTTCTCTTCTCGCGCCTCCTCGCAATGGACGCGGACCAGAGACAGAGCGACATCAGCACCACATCTAGCAGAAGATTTCTTCCATTCCGCCACTCGACCTGGGACCTCATTAAGTCGAGCCATCAGGGACTCGAGGTCGTTCTGAAGCGTCGCCCCAGGCCAGAGTGATGTGTCGATCCGCGACATCGCAACATTCAGCCAAGCAAGATAGTCAACAACACTGGTAACACGAGACTCCAGTCGGAGCACCTTCATAGCAGCTTCGTCCTTCACGAGAGAATTGGCGGGGTCCAAGCCTGGCTCCACTCGACTGGTTTCCTCTTCGAAGCTCTGGCAGAATTCTGCAAACACGATTCAAGAATAAGACGGTGGCCCTACACAGGCTTGGTAACTGCAAGACAGTCGGGTCGGAGTAATTACCTTCGAGCATGACGAACAGCTTCTTGGCGAGTCCACCGAGATAAGCCTCCAGATTGTTCCTCTTCCCCGCCAGCTCACCCGCCTTGTCGTGCAGAGCCACGTTGTCGTTCTTCAGTCGGCTGACCTCTTGATTGGCTATCTCGAGAGCAGCTTTCAGCCTGGAGTCCTCCTGCTCAAGAGCTCCGACTGAAGCCAGTTTCTCTTCAGCAAGCCTCGCTTTGTTCAAGGCCTCCTTCTGTGCTTCTGCAAGATCTTGATCCTTCTTCTTCAGAGCTTCTTCCAGTTTATCTGTGGCACGTCGAGTGAAATCAACATCAAGAATGAACAAGAAAGAAAAGTCACTCGTCAAGAATGGAGAACCTCACCAGCCATACCTTTTGCTTCTTCATGCGCCTTCTTCAAATTCTCTTGAGAAAGCTTCAAGTTAAGGTTGAGCTAGATCTACTGATTCTCCAACTCAGTATAGCGAGCTACAAGTTCGCAGGATTTCTGTAAAAAAAATTCAGTCGACAGACGTCCAAGATAAGTTGCTTCCGAGTAACCAATTGACAATGATGGCGTTTCTAAGACTACAGCCGAATCAAAAACATTCAACAGTAGTCTCGGGGACTACACCCAGTGGGTGCACTCAGCGTGCCCCCACTGTAAAAAAAAAGTCGACTGCCCGCAGTCGACCGGATATAGTTCCATTCGACATGGCCTGACCAGACCGAGTGAAGAAATACAGCTACAGCAACACAATATAAAGACTACAGTCGACTGTCAGCAGTCCACCGTAGTCTCGGGGACTACACCCAGTGGGTGCACTTAGCGTGCCCCCACTCGTCCAAGAATTGGCAGACACACCCAGTGGGTGTACAGGTATAAAGATCTTCGGAAAAGAGATTCTTCAAACAGCATATCGTAACAGACCAAGTGTTGAGTCGACTGACCTGGACGTTATTATGAAGAGCCGAACTCACGTCATAAGCTGCTTGGCTGGCCTCCCGAGCCACTTTCACTTGTTCCATCATGATCCCCGCCTGGCGTATAGCCTCTCTTGCGGCAGCCGCTTGGTCCTCAGGGACGTGGTGTGTGGCAAAGAGCGAAGGTGGATCCGCAGTCGACGTCGAGGGCCGCAGACTCGTCAGAGGAACAGCAAAAGTCAAAGAAGCGCGAGTGGTGTCACCACCATCCCGAGCTACGACCTCAGACGCCGGAGCAGATTGGGGGGTCTTGCCAGCCAACGCCCTCCTACTCCTTCTCATTCTCAGCAGCTCGTTGTCGTCGTCATCCCGGAGGTTGATAACATGAGGAGGAGCTACAAGAAAAAAATTCAACCGACCAGAGTTGCAATAAATGTCCAGTCGACTCAAGACAAAACATCAGTAATCGTACCAGGGTTGGAGGTAACAGCATCGTCCATCTCTTGATCGTCGTCCTGGGCGGAGAGCTCAGAAGTAGCAGCACTGCAAATCCCGAAAGTCAGTCAGTTGGCTCAATGAATCGACCAAGGGTCTGTCCATGGTCGACAAAGGAAAACAAGTTTTGTTATTACCCAAAAATGGTGGGGACGGTTATCTTCATCTCGGGCAGAGCCTTGGGCGGCTTAGACGGCATTGCGCGTGGGTGCTTGGGAACCTTTTCAGTCGGCGTAGGAGAAGAGGTCCGAGGGCGTTTCGACGACTGCCCAACAGGAGCAGTCGCCTTACCATGTTCCCACGCTGGATCGTGGATAAGCTTGGATCGCCCCTCCAGATGGGGGGGTTCAACCTCCTCCTCCTCCTCTTTGCTGGAGTCGATGATGTCGTCTCCCTCTCCTTCGCCATCGGACTCCCACTCGACTTGCTCGTCTCCACTCTCACCTCCGCTCGCCTCCCCCTCCTCAGTTGGCTCCTGTGCCCTGTTGGGCGTCGAGTGCATCTCAGTAGTCGCCTGGAAAACAACAGACAAGACAAAAGTCAATCGACCAATTCAAAGAAGACCAATGAAGAAGACAAGACCTCGGTCAGGAGCATAAAGTCAGACCTGCTCCACTTCATATGAGTTGTCGAGTGGAACAACCCTCCTGGCTCCTCGGGGGTTGTCTTTGTTTCCTGTGATGCTCGACAACCACCCCTCCAACATATCATCAGTGACCTCCTCCGGGTGGACCCGAGTGGTGTCGTCGACTCCCGAGTACAGCCACATCGGGTGGTCACGAGCCTGGAGCGGCTGGATACGCCTCTGAAGGAATACTTCCAGCAGGTCCATGCCAGTCATGCCATCGCGGACAAGCTGAACCACTCGACCAACCAGCACTTTGACTTGGGCTTTTTCTTCCGGCGTCACTTTCAGAGAAGCAGGTTTTTCAGCTCGGTTGAGAGAGAAAGGGGGAAGCCCAGTCGACTGTCCTGGGGTCGCCTGGTCTTTGCAGTAAAACCAGGTCGCCTGCCAACCACAGACTGACTCTGGGAAAGTGATGGATGGAAAACAACTTTTTCCCCTCGTCTGGATCGCCAGGCCCCCACACAGCTGGATCACCTGCGTCCTCTCCTCACTCGACTTAGCCTTCTTGACCGATTGGGAACGGCAAGTAAAGATGTGCTTGAAGAGTCCCCAATGGGGGCGGCAACCCAAGAAACCCTCATACAGGGAAATGAAAGCAGCGAGATACACGATGGAATTGGGAGTGAAGTGGTGGAGCTGCGCTCTGAAGAAGTTCAGAAAGCTCCAGAAAAAAGGATGAGGAGGCAGAGAAAACCCAAGGTCGATATGGGTGGCTAGGAGCACACACTCACCGTCACGAGGCTGGGGTTCGATCTATCTCCCCGGGAGACGCGCAGCTTCGTGGGGAATGACTCCCCCCTCGACCATGTCATCAAGGTCCTCCTGCCAGATCACCGACGGCATCCAGTCGCCCTGGATCCAGCCTCTGGGCAGAGCGGTCCTTGAGGAAGATCCGCCCCGAGCAGACTTCTTCCCTTTCCCCTGCACCGTCGCCTTCTTCGCGCGCTCTAGAGCGGACGTCTTGTCCTTCAGCATCGTCGCCGGCAACCCTCGAGTGGGCCTGCGGCGCTAAGGTGAGAGCGGAGGTGGCGGAGGAATTTACGAAGGGAGAAGGAAAGGGGAGAGCGCACCGTTTGGAAACCCCGAGCCGGCGGCTTATAAGAGGCCGCTTTTGAGTGACTGACTGGCGGGCCCAGACTATCCCGTCAAATCCCGCAGCAGACGAGCGCGCAGTACATGGCGAAAAGGGTGGCGTGGAAATCGAGGAACTTCCGCCTTATCACATCCGATTACTGCGGCTGCCCCCGTCCCGCTCGCTTCCCGAAGTTTAAATCCCCCGCAATCCGTGGGCTGCAGAACAACTCGCCAAAACAGAGGATCCCGCTCGCGCCGGCACTCGGTATTTCACAAGTAAGGAAATTCACTCGATGAAAGGCCTGGAATGGATCAAGGCGACTGAAACAGGTTGATGACGTCATCCGTGACGGCAGATCCAAAATGAGGCGCTCACATAGCCCAAAGAACCAGTCGGGTATATCCTCAACTCTTTCCCCACTCTAACCTCGATCCATTCGGGGGCTAATGATGAAGCTATGTACCTAGGGTAGGGGCACGGACCTGTCCTAAGAGCCCTACCCAAGGACATCCCTAGAAGAAATCACCTTTCAATCGACTTGAAGGTACCCACTCGACGGGTTCAAGACACTCGACCAAGAAGCTATCACTCGACCATGAAGCCAACCACTCGACTGCCAGGAGATCTAAAGTCACTCCGCAGGCAAACGGTCGGTCTTTAAGTAGTCTTTATGGTCATTATAGCACTTTATTAGGGGCGTTACCAGTAACGCCCAACCTTAATGTACCTTAAACCCTGCATTACTGAGGGTAGGAGAGGGCCGGCGAACTCTATATAAGACACCCCCCTCCTCAGTATGAAGGGTTCGCCCCGCTGTTATTCACACACCTATAATCCAATCGACCGCCTCCATGCACCGAGTTGTTGGGCTGTTACTTCCTCTGCGAAGGGCCTGAACTCGTACATCCTGGTGTGTTTACAACTTCCCAATGGCTGAGATCAAGCCTCTCCATACACACCCCCCTACATCACTGTCAGAGTTAGAACCACGACACCCCCCCAGGGCGTGGCCCCCTACCTCGTGGGCCCCCTGGATGCCCTCCGACGCCAACACCAACTCTATACATTTGCTTTCAGAGAGAAAAAAATCAGAGAGAAGAAATCATCGCGTTTTACGATACGGAGCCGCCGCAAGCCCTAAAACCTCCCGCGAGGGCTGATCTGGAGTCCGTTCGGGGCTCCGGAGAGGGGGATTCGTCGCCGTCGTCATCATCAACCATCCTCCATCACCAATTTCATGATGCTCACCGTCGTGCATGAGTAATTCCATCGTAGGCTTGCTGGACGATGATGGGATGGATGAGATTTATCATGTAATCGACTTAGTTTTGTTAGGGTTTGATCCCTAGTATCTATTATGTTCTGAGATTGATGTTGCTATGACTTTGCTATGCTTAATGCTTGTCACTAGGGCCCGAGTGCCATGATTTCAGATCTGAACCTATTATGTTTTCATGAATATATGTGAGTTCTTGATCCTATCTTGCATGTCTATAGTCACCTACTATGTGTTATGATCCGGCAACCCCGAAGTGACAATAATCGGGACCACTCCCGGTGATGACCATAGTTTGAGGAGTTCATGTATTCACTATGTGCTAATGGTTTGTTCCGGTTCTCTATTAAAAGGAGGCCTTAATATCCCTTAGTTTCCAATAGGACCCCGCTGCCACGGGAGGGTAGGACAAAAGATGGCATTCAAGTTCTTTTCCATAAGCATGTATGACTATATACGGAATACATGCCTACATTACATTGATGAATTGGAGCTAGTTCTGTGTCACCCTATGTTATGACTGTTACATGATGCACCGCATCCGGCATAATTATCCATCACTGATCTGGTGCCTACGAGTTTTCCATATACTGGTTCTCGCTTATTTACTTTCCCGCTGCTATTGTTACAATCACTACAAAATACCAAAAACATTACTTTTGCTGTCCTTACTTTTGTTGCAGCTACCACCACTATCATATTACTTTGCTACTAAACACTTTGCTGCAGATACTAAGTTTTCAGGTGTGGTTGAATTGACAACTCAGCTGCTAATACTTGAGAATATTCTTAGGCTCCCCTTGTGTCGAATCAATAAATTTGGGTTGAATACTCTACCATCGAAAGTTGTTGCGATCCCCTATACTTGTGGGCTATCAAGACTAATTTATGGCGCCGTTGCCGGGGAGCATAGCTCTATTCTTTGAGTCACTTGGGATTTATATCTGTTGGACACTATAAAGAACTTGAGAGATCCACAAACCAAGATCTGTCCCTCAACTACGAGGGGAGGTAAGGAACTGCCATCTAGCTCTGCACTTGATTCACCTTCTGTTATGAGTAAGTTTGCGACACCTACACATGCTTCTGCTATTTGTTCTCACATGCCGCATGTTATTGATGATGCCACTTCTGCTATGCATGATACTTCTGATGAAACTGCTTCTATGCCTGATACTACTGTGCCCCTTGGTGAATTTCTTGATGAACAAATTTCTAGGGCTAGAGAAAAAGAAATTATTGAATCTGAACATGATGATGATAGTGATGATGAAAATATGCCTGTTATTCCTGAGGGTTATCTTTTTGATATGGAATCTTCTGCCGCTATTTTAGCTTGCAAAGATAGATATGAGCTTAAGAGGTTATTAGTTAAATGGAACAAAGAATCACTTAGAGATAAAATGAAACCCGACCCTGCTTTTGCTACTTCACCTATCTGTGTTCCTAATAAGGATTATGAATTCTCTGTTGATCCTGATATAATTACTTTGGTTGAATCTGATCCATTTTATGGCTATGAATCTGAAACTGTTGTGGCGCATCTTAATAAGTTAAATGATATAGCTACCCTGTTCACTAATGATGAGAGATCGCGTTACTTTTATATACTCAAAATATTTCCGTTCTCATTAAAGGGTGATGCTAAGATATGATTTAATTCTCTTGATCCTAGTTGTGTGCGTAGTCCCCACGATATGATTTATTACTTCTCTGCTAAATATTTCCCTGCTCATAAGAAACAAGCTGCTTTGATGGAAATATACAACTTCGTGCAAATTAAAGAAGCGAGTCTCCCACAAGCTTGGGGGAGGATTCTCAAGTTACTTAATGCTTTGCCTGATCATCCTCTTAAGAAACCTGAAATACTTGATATCTTTTATAATGGACTAACCGATGCTTCCAGGGATTACCTGGATAGTTGTGTTGGTTCTCTTTTCAGGGAAAGAACACCGGATGAAGCTGAAATCTTATTGAATAATATGTTGACAAATGAAAATAATTGGGAACCTCCTGAGCCAGCTCCTAAGCCAACTCCTGCTCCAATTACTGAACCTATTCCTAAACTAACTCCAAAGAAGAGAGGTGTTCTATTTCTCAGTCCCGAAGATATGCAAGAGGCAAACAAGTCTATGAAAGAAAAAGGTATTAAAGCTGAAGACGTTAAGAATACCTCCTATTGAAGAAATACATGGTCTTAATATACCGCATGTTGAAGAAACTTATGATCTCAATTCTTTATTTACTGAAGAACCTCCTGATCCCGATATCCCGACACAGGTAGTAAAGGTAAATTCTCTCTATAGATATGATAAAGTTGAAGTCCCTCCTACTAAAATTGCTAGTTGGTGCTTGGATGAGTTTGATAACTTTATGTTTAAGCAACACGACTTCAATGCTTATTTTGGTAGACAAATAAAAGAAAATGCTTATATGATTAGATGCTTGGGTGATTATATGGCTAATATTAAAGGTGAACTTAAACTTGTTAGCAAACATGCTTCTATGGTTACCACTCAAGTAGAACAAGTACTTAAGGCTCAAAAAGAAGTGCTTGATGAAATGAATAGTAAGAAAAATGATTATGCTGTTAGAGTGGCTACTAGAACTGGTAGAATGACTCAGGAACCTTTGTATCCTAAAGGCCACCCTAAGATAATTGAGCAAGATTCTCAAAGAAATAATGTTGATGTTCCTAGTTCTTCTAAAAAGAAGAAAAAGAAAAATGATAGAACTGTGCAAACTTCTATTGAACCTATTGCTGAACCACCTGATAATCCAAATGATATATCTATGTCTGATGCTGAAACACAATCTGGTAATGAACATGAACCTAATGAAAATATTAATGATAATGTTCATGATGATGCTCAACCTAGTAATGACAATGATGTAGAAGTTGAACCTGCTGTTGATCTTGATAACCCACAATCAAAGAATCAACGTTGTGATAAAAGAGACTTTGTTGCTAGGAAACATGGTAAAGAAAGGGAACCTTGGGTTCAGAAACCCATGCCTTTTCCTCCGAAATCATCCAAGAAAAAGGATGATGAGGATTTTGAGCGATTTACTAAAATGATTAGGCCTATCTTTTTGCGTATGCGATTAACTGATGTGCTCAAAACAAATCCTTATGCTAAATATATGAAGGATATCATTACTAATAAAAGAAAGATACCGGAAGCTAAAATTTCCACCATGCTTGCCAATTATACTTTTAAGGGTGGAATACCAAAGAAACTTGGAGACCCCGGAGTACCTACTATACCTTGCTCCATTAAAAGAAATTATATTAAAACTGCTTTATGTGATCTTGGAGCCGGTGTTAGTGTTATGCCTCTCTCTTTATATCATAGACTTGACTTGAATAAGTTGACACCTACTGAAATATCTTTGCAAATGGCTGATAAATCAACTGCTATACATGTCGGTATTTGTGAGGATGTGCCTGTTGTGGTTGCAAACGTTAATATTTTAACGGACTTTGTTATACTTGATATTCCCGAGGATGATAGTATGTCCATTATTCTTGGAAGACCTTTTCTTAATACTGCAGGGGCTGTTATTGATTGCAACAAAGGCAAATGTCACTTTTCATGTTAATGGTAATGAGCATATAGTACACTTTCCGAGGGAACAACCTCAAGTTCATAGTATCAACTCTATTGGAAAAATTCCATCGATTATATTTGGAGGTTTTGAATTTCCTCTTCCTACTGTCAAGAAGAAATATGATAAAGTTGAAGTCCCTCCTACTAAAATTGCTAGTTGGTGCTTGGATGAGTTTGATAACTTTATGTTTAAGCAACACGACTTCAATGCTTATTTTGGTAGACAAATAAAAGAAAATGCTTATATGATTAGATGCTTGGGTGATTATATGGCTAATATTAAAGGTGAACTTAAACTTGTTAGCAAACATGCTTCTATGGTTACCACTCAAGTAGAACAAGTACTTAAGGCTCAAAAAGAAGTGCTTGATGAAATGAATAGTAAGAAAAATGATTATGCTGTTAGAGTGGCTACTAGAACTGGTAGAATGACTCAGGAACCTTTGTATCCTAAAGGCCGCCCTAAGATAATTGAGCAAGATTCTCAAAGAAATAATGTTGATGTTCCTATTTCTTCTAAAAAGAAGAAAAAGAAAAATGATAGAACTGTGCAAACTTCTATTGAACCTATTGCTGAACCACCTGATAATCCAAATGATATACCTATGTCTGATGCTGAAACACAATCTGGTAATGAACATGAACCTAATGAAAATATTAATGATAATGTTCATGATGATGCTCAACCTAGTAATGACAATGATGTAGAAGTTGAACCTGCTGTTGATCTTGATAACCCACAATCAAAGAATCAACGTTGTGATAAAAGAGACTTTGTTGCTAGGAAACATGGTAAAGAAAGGGAACCTTGGGTTCAGAAACCCATGCCTTTTCCTCCGAAATCATCCAAGAAAAAGGATGATGAGGATTTTGAGCGATTTACTAAAATGATTAGGCCTATCTTTTTGCGTATGCGATTAACTGATGTGCTCAAAACAAATCCTTATGCTAAATATATGAAGGATATCATTACTAATAAAAGAAAGATACCGAAAGCTAAAATTTCCACCATGCTTGCCAATTATACTTTTAAGGGTGGAATACCAAAGAAACTTGGAGACCCCAGAGTACCTACTATACCTTGCTCCATTAAAAGAAATTATATTAAAACTGCTTTATGTGATCTTGGAGCCGGTGTTAGTGTTATGCCTCTCTCTTTATATCGTAGACTTGACTTGAATAAGTTGACACCTACTGAAATATCTTTGCAAATGGCTGATAAATCAACTGCTATACATGTCGGTATTTGTGAGGATGTGCCTGTTGTGGTTGCAAACGTTACTATTTTAACGGACTTTGTTATACTTGATATTCCCGAGGATGATAGTATGTCCATTATTCTTGGAAGACCTTTTCTTAATACTGCAGGGCCTGTTATTGATTGCAACAAAGGCAAATGTCACTTTTCATGTTAATGGTAATGAGCATATAGTACACTTTCCGAGGGAACAACCTCAAGTTCATAGTATCAACTCTATTGGAAAAATTCCATCGATTATATTTGGAGGTTTTGAATTTCCTCTTCCTACTGTCAAGAAGAAATATGATATTCTTATTATTGGGGATGTGCATATCCCCGTTGAGGTACCTTAGTGTTATTCGAAATTTCTCCGGTTTCATGATTATCGGAATGAGTTTGTTAACAAGACTTGATCAACCTTGTTAGTGGATTCTTTTTTATGAGCATGAGATGGATGAAACTAGAAGCACAAACTTCTGTACCCTCTCTATACTTTCTGTTAATTAGTAGAAATAAAGTAAAAAATAGTATTTTCAGTCTGTTTCCTAGCTTATCCGTGCAATATAAAAGTATCCCTAAAATAAAAGTCCTCGGAATGCCATGCCAATTTAATATGATTTTTTCGGGAATATTTGAGGATTTACTGTGCAAAAATTACCGCGGGAGGAGCTGCCACCTGGCCACGAGGGTGGTGGGCGCCCCCCCTAGGGCGCGCCCCCTGCCTCGTGGGCCCACGGTGGCCCTCCTCCACTTATCCCGGCACCCATATTCTACCTCTGTCTGACACAAACCCAAAAAACCAACTCAAGCACGAGTTCCAGCCACTTTTGCTGTGATTTTCGATCTCCTTGGTCAAAGCACCTCTCGCAAAAATGCTTGGGGAGATTATTCCTCGGTATGTGACTCCTCCATTGGTCCAATTAGTTTTTGTTCTAGTGCTTTATTCTTTGCAAATTTGTGCTGCATAGGTGACCATGTTCTTGAGCTTGCATGCCAAATTTATATGGTTCCAAGTAGTTCTAATGCTTGATTTAGGCTCTAGGCACTTGTAGGAGTAGTTGCTATCAGTTTATTGAAGTTGGTTCACTTTTGTTTGAAGTTACTAAAAATTTCAGATTATTTCAGAAAAATAATGAGGAGATTTTTGAGGGGCTCGTCGAGCGAAAGCTCGAAGGAAAAGGCACCGAAGCCTAAGTATAATTTGCCGCGCACCACGGAGATTCGGGCATGTGAATGGCCTTCTGAAGATTTCTTGAGAGCAGCCGGTATCTATGAAGATTTTCATGAATTGGCTCACAATGCAGGCCTCACCGCTTTCCTCCACGACCAATGCGATCAGTATCTCTTACTCACAAATACTTTTGTGCAAAACTTTCATTTTCATTCTAGGAACTCACCACCTACGGTGGAGTTTCATTTATATGATGAGCATAAGGAGATGTCACTTTATGATTTCTGTCGGATTTGTTTAGTCCCTTTTGAGGGCAAGACAGAAGAAGCACATCATGATGATGTGGCTGGGTTTATTGATACTATCACTGTAGGAGAAACTAGAAAGGTTTCCGATGCACGAATCACTAGCATACATTTTCCTGTTTTATGTTACTTTGCATTATTTGCTAGTTGTATTTTAATTGGACGCGGAAACTGTGGAAACCTTAGTATCCCTGATATAATTATTCTGCACCACGGTTTATACAGTGATAACACTTTTAGTATGGGCGCTATTATTGCTAGATGCTTAAGTATGAACCGTACCAAAGGCCCCATCTTTGGAGGCGTCTATGCCACACGCCAAGCTGCACACTTTAACATACCTATTATGCATGCTGAGAAGGAAGAAAAGGTGCTTCCCCGTGTTTATCTAGATCATAAAAGTATGGTAGCACATGATTATATTGTTAAGAATAGGGAAGGAGAGCTTAAGTATCAATTGTTCTTTAACAAACATCATCCTGAGACTATTATCCTGCCTGCTCCTTCTTTGTTTAATTTTGTAGGACCCTACCTCATTACGTGGGCTGCCGTCCAAGCTTACAAGAATCCTGCACCAGCCCCGGAACAGGAGCCACAAGATGAGCCTCCATGACAATCTATTTATTCTTGGGATCCAGAGATGACTGTCAGTCAGTGGCAGTCAGAGTCTTCTTCTTCATCATAGTATGATCCCAACTATTCTTCCTCATCATAGTACGACCCCAACAACTATTATTATGGATATCCGCCAGGCCAGCCGTGGCCATAGACCAACTTAGGCCAAAAGCCTAAGCTTGGGGGAGTACGTATTTCTCACCGACAATACATTTATGTTCACACACACTCATTGCTAGATGTCGGTGCTCATACTTTTTCACTGTAATATCCATGCTAATTTAGTTTCCTTTTCCTGCTTTCTTCTTGTGTGTTTGCTAAACCTTAAAGAAAACCAAAAAAATTAGTAGTAGTTTATTCTTCTGCTGTAATAGTAATAATTAAAAAGAAAACCCAAAAATATTTCCCGTTCTTCTTTTGCTTGTTGGGAGCTTTCCCGTGTAAATAGTTTTATTTCTTTTCTTTTCTTTGGGGGCCAGTAGGAGAAGACCATAATTAAATTGTTGAAGTGGCTCTTATATGCATTATTGTTGATTTAACCAAGAGCCCATACTGCCTTGTCTTCTCCTGTTTATTGAATGCTCGCAGATTCCAGCTTATTCCAACGCATGTACACTCTTATTATTATTCACACCGTTCGGTCGTGCAAGTGAAAGGCAATTATGATGATATATGATGGAGTGACTGAGATGAGAAAAGCTGGTATGAACTCGACCTCTTTTGTTTTTGTAAATATGATGAGTCCCTCGTTCTTGATTCAGTTTATTTTGAATAAACATGTTTGCAATGACAATTAGAGATCATAGTTGCTTGTGCCATGCTTGATTAGCTATGAGTTATAATGATTTACCTTGTGTGCCAACATGCTATTGAGATGATTATGATGTGGTATGATGGGGTGGTATCCTCCTTTGAATGATTTAAGTGACTTGACTTGGCACATGTTCACGCATGTAGTTGAAACAAAATCAACATAGCCTTCACGATATTTATGTTCATGGTGGATTATATCCTACTCATGCTTGCATCCAATGTATATTAACTTTAATGCATGTACATGGCTTTTGTCGCTCTCTAGTTGGTCGCTTCCCAGTCTTTTGCTAGCCTTCACTTGTACTAAGAGGGAATACTGCTTGTGCATCAAATCCCTTAAACCCCAAAGTTATTCCAGATGTGTCCACCATACCTTCCTATATGCGGTATCTACCTGCCGTTCCAAGTAAATTTGTATGTGCCAAACTCTAAACCTTCAAATTAACATTCGGTTTTGTATGCTCGAATAGCTCATGTATCAACCAAGGCTGTCCTTATCTTCCGTGTTAGGCGGGTTATCCTCAAGAGGAGTGGACTCCGCTCCTCACTCACGAGAAAATGGCTGGTCACCGGGATGCCCAGTCCCATGCTTTATGCAAACTATATCAAAATTAATTGCAAACAAAACTACCCCTAGGACCTGATGTATGTTGGAGGCACTCGTTGTTTCGAGCAAGCCATGGATTGATGCTTATTAGTGGAGGGGGAGTATAAACTTTACCATTCTTTTTGGGAACCGCCTATAATGTGTTTAGCATGGAAGATATCACCATCTCTTATTTGTTACATTGACAATGAAAGTATACCGCTCAAAATACAATTTATCTCTATTGCAAAACCGAGCTCGGGCACCTCTACAAATCCCTGCTTCCCTCTGCGAAGAGCCTATCCATTTACTTTTATGTTGAGTCATCACCCTCTTATTAAAAAGCACTAGCTGGAGAGCACAGCTGTCATTTGCATTCATCACTGTTAATTTATGTTGGGCATGACTATGATTGGATCTTTTCTACCATGAATTACAATATCTAGTCAGCCCTTGATCTTTAAAGGTGCTCTGCATTTATGTTTTGGGTCTCAGAAAGGGCTAGCGAGATACCATCTTGTTATATCATATTATGATTGTTTTGAGAAAGTGTTGTCATTCGAGATTTATTATTATGGCTTGCTAGTTGATTATGCTATTGATATGAGTAATCATGAGACCTGAGAATTATTGCAAATGTGGTTAGTTATGATCTATGCTGAAAACTTGAATGCCGGCTTGACATAGTTACATCAACAAGAGCAAACAGAGTTTGTAAAAGTTTTTATTTCTTTCAGTTTGTCAACTAAATTGATTGAGGACAAGCAAGGGTTTAAGCTTGGGGGAGTTGATACGTCTCCGTCGTATCTACTTTTCCAAACACTATTGCCCTTGTTTTGGACTCTAACTTGTATGATTTGAATGGAAATAACCCAGACTGACGCTGTTTTCAGCAGAATTGCCATGATGTTGTTTTATGTGCAGAAAACAAATATTCTCGGAATGACCTGAAACTCCACGGAACATCTTAGAAAAAATAATAAAAAATCCTCGACAAAGATGAAGACCAGGGGGCCCACACTCTTCTCACGAGGGTGGGGGCGCCCCCCCTAGGGCGTGCCCCCTACCTCGTGGGCCCCCTGGATGCCCTCTGACGCTAACTCCAACTCTATATATTTGCTTTCGGAGAGAAAAAAATTAGAGAGAAGAAACCATCGTGTTTTACGATACAGAGCCGCCGCCAAGCCCTAAAAGCTCTCAAGAGGGTTGATCTGGAGTCCGTTCGGGGCTCCGGAGAGGGGGATTCGTCGCCGTCGTCGTCATCAACCATCCTCCATCACCAATTTCATGATGCTCACCGCCGTGTGTGAGTAATTCCATCGTAGGCTTGCTGGACGGTGATGGGTTGGACGAGATTTATCATGTAATCGAGTTAGTTTTGTTAGGGTTTGATCCCTAGTATCCACTATGTTCTGAGATTGATGTTGCTATGACTTTGCTATGCTTAATGCTTGTCACTAGGGCCCGAGTGCCATGATTTCAGATCTGAACCTATTATGTTTTCATGAATATATGTGAGTTCTTGATCCTATCTTGCAAGTCTATAGTCACTTACTATGTGTTATGATCCGCAGCCCCGAAGTGACAATAATCGGGACCACTCCCGGTGATGACCATAGTTTGAGGAGTTCATGTATTCACTATGTGCTAATGCTTTGTTCCGGTTCTCTATTAAAAGGAGGCCTTAATATCCCTTAGTTTCAAATAGGACCCCGCTGCCACGGGAGGGTAGGACAAAAGATGTCATGCAAGTTCTTTTCCATAAGCACGTATGACTATATACGGAATACATGCCTACATTACATTGATGAATTGGAGCTAGTTCTGTGTCACCCTATGTTATGACTGTTACATGATGAACCGCATCCGGCATAATTATCCATCACTGATCCGGTGCCTATGAGTTTTCCATATACTGGTTCTCGCTTATTTACTTTCCCGCTGCTACTGTTACAATCACTGCGAAATACCAAAAACATTACTTTTGCTGTCCTTACTTTTGTTGCCGCTACCACCACTATCATATTACTTTGCTACTAAACACTTTGCTGCAGATACTAAGTTTTCAGGTGTGGTTGAATTGACAACTCAACTGCTAATACTTGAGAATATTCTTTGGCTCCCCTTGTGTCGAATCAATAAATTTGGGTTGAATACTCTACCCTCGAAAGCTGTTGCGATCCCCTATGCTTGTGGGATATCAAGTACACACATGACCTTTGCACACACGAAATAACGTTCCAAGTGCCTATGAAACTCAAATAATGTATAAAAAGGCAAAATGAACCGTGATTAATTTCATATTTTTTGGACGACGCTACTATATATAGTTGCATGTTGCCTCTGTAAAATAAATCAAGGCGGGAAGAGACATCGTATGTCGTTTTGCACACATAGGTGACGAGGTCCCTCTCGGAACCATGAGCCTTTTTGAGAGAAGCTCCGGTTTGTAAGAAGATCGTACCAAATCGTGTCCCAAATTGGACTGATTTTTTACCACAACATGTTGGTGCTATGACATAACACCATGCCAAGTTTCATGATTTTGAAGCGAGTTTTGGATTTATAGTCATTTTAATACCAGGTTTCTCAATGTTTACTCTCGATTCGGCACTTCCCTGGAGAGGATTTTTCCTCGTGGGTCCCAAATGATAAATCCAAATCTATGACTACCATGCATCTTTTCTTATTAAGAATTATAGCCCTTGGTGCGCCAGCTGAAAATAAGTTTGTGGGTGCTGGTGGGCACTAAAAACTTGCGGTTCTATAATGAACAAAGATCTCAAGGATCCCGCGAGAGTGATGTTCTTTGCCTATGTTGTGAATGCTTATAATATTTATGTCTCAATTAAAGAAATGGCAAGCCATTGGCCCAGTATGAAAGAAAACATGGGTCAAAGCCGAGTTGAAAAGGGCAACAATATCTAACTCCAGCTAACAAATAGTACAAAAGCACGAGGATTAATTGCTCATCAGGTTTAGACAAAATCCAGATTGAACAGGACAATGACATCTAACTCAACCAAAGTTTTCGGCAGTCACAATCAAATGGATCGGTCTGATCCATAAAATCAAGATCAACGGCCAGAAATTCTACTGGTCCATGATGACAAGCTGTTGTAAATAGAAGTTGAGCATGATCAAAAGCCCTTAGGTCCACATGAAACTTCTTTTTATGTTGTTCAAGACCTGCAGCCGTAAGAAATTTCTTGTTGAAAAACTTAATCCTCATGGACAATATTGCCCTTGCATTCAACATGAAGAATGTGACAAAGCTAGTGTTTGCATTCTTGGATGCATATCCTTCCAGTGTTACTGTCTTCAAATGAATGTCATGAGATCTGAGAAAATCCCGGTGCTTCTTGAACCATCGATTGGTTATACCTTTTTCTCCATGTGTTAGTGCCTAAATAGAGATTAAGATTGAAAATAGTTAATGTCTAAAAAAGATTATACTGAAAGAGTGATAGCTGAACGATTAAATATATTACATTATATATGGGATTTCAATGTGCGTGAAATCATCACCTTCATATACAAATTCTCCAAACATGGAAAGCATTGCAGCTAGGCAATAATGATGTTGAGATCAAAACACCACATAGTGATATATAAGGTCTTGACAGAATCCACCACCACTGATAGGATGGACAAGCGCTTCATTGAGCATAGAACATAATATTAGCACTGAAAGTGTACTCCAAGATGATACTTACCTTATGCGCACAAATGAAAAATGCAAATTACAAAAGTGTATGTCAATAATATACAGTACCTCAATAGGTGTGGAGAAAAACACCATCTCGAACCAAACGGATCACTAATTGCACCCAAGGTCTCCAGTTTAGGCACAGAGACCATAGTTATTTGTGAAGGTTTATAACAACAATTAAGGAGCAACCTTTGAAGTGAAGGGGTGTCTTCGATGATGAGCTCCTGTCCTTCAAAATGAATTCCAATGACTTTATTTTGAGACAAGGGATATGGATTCCTATTCCAAAACAAGCATCAAAAGCTGCAGTGTAGGGCAGCTAGAGTTGATGATGTTGTGAAGTGAGGCCACCGACAGATCAACCAACACAAGCACAAGTTTTTTCAACACTGGCAGTCGAAGCATTTGTACCAGATAGTCTGCTAGATGGCACCGGTCAAGGTGGCGGTGTGGAGAGAGGAGGAAAACCATGAGATGGGCATCAGTGGTGAGGGCACATATGCAGCTCTTGGTGGTAACCTATCAATGTAATGGTAGAACTCAAGCTGCTGGAGTTTATCGAATTGACGGGATGTCAGCCAGGCAGCCACCGTACAGGGTATGTCCAGTAGGTAGCATGCTAGGATGCAGATGCGTTGAACGGAGCCCTCGTGGGAGGAGATGATGGCTCCGGGGAGTTCAGAATCATCATCGACAGATAGTTGACGACAGTCGAGATTAAGAGGCGCCATGCACCATAGAGTGCACCACCGAGATGCGAGGACTTGTGTGCTACAGCCATCCTTGGTGGGGAGAAGGGAGATGATCTCCCAAAGGATTTCGTCTGGGAGATCGCTGATGCGGTCCGCAGGAGATTCTACTGGTTCCTCAGGTCCAAGGGGGCACTTCTGGCTGCACAGTCGCGTACAAGATCTACATCCGGCGGCGGCACTGGTCGGAGCCTCATCTGTGTACATACCAATCTGAAATAAAAAATGGCATAACATGTAGGACATTAGAAATTAATTCTCAAGATCAGGAAGGAAAAAGGCACAAACATATATGTAGGACATTCAAAATCAATTCTCAAGATGTGGGCACGAATTATTAGCACGCAAGCTAACCCTAGTCAGATTATTAGCAAAAATCATTTGTACAGAACAAACAATTAATCACTAACTCTATACGAATAACATTCAAACAACTAATACACTATGTGCATCTAACGAATCTTAATTACTCCGATTTCATGGAATAAGAGAACATAACCGTAGGATTTGTATTACAGGAAAATTATAGAGGGGAGGGGTGGGTGGCGGATTAACTAGAGAAAACACTTGATATGTTTGTCGCACAAATGGATATATAGATGACTAACCGGTTTTCCGATGGAGTCGTAGCTGTTGCCAGAGTTGCTGTTGACCTCTGGCTCCGGCTGGGGGGCACGACGGCGCGGACAAATTCAAGGTCGTGTTGCTACCCGCACGGGACCTCGTCGGCGATGCTACCTCTTGAGCACTGCGTTGGATTTCCTTGAAGAGGAAAGTATGATGCAGCAAAGTAGTGTAAGTATTTCCCTCAGTTTTTGAGAACCAAGGTATCAATCCAGTAGGAGGCTATGCGCGAGTCCCTCGTACCTGCACAAAACAAATAGCTCCTCGCAACCAACGCGATAAGGGGTTGTCAATCCCTTCACGGACACTTACGAGAGTGAGATCTGATAGATATGATAGAAAAATATTTTTGGTATTTTTGTGATAAAGATGCAAAGTAAAATAAAATCAAAGTAAAAAAGCAAAGGGAATAACTAAGTATTGGAAGATTAATATGATTAAGATAGGCCCGGGGGCCATAGGTTTCACTAGTGGCTTCTCTCAAGAGCATAAGTATTTTACGGTGGGTGAACGAATTACTGTTGAGCAATTGACAGAATTGAGCATAGTTATGAGAATATCTAGGTATGATCATGTATATAGGTATCATGTCCGAGACAAGTAGACCGACTCCTGCCTGCATCTACTACTATTACTCCACTCATCGACCGCTATCCAGCATGCATCTAGAGTATTAAGTTCATGAAAACAGAGTAACGCCTTAAGCAAGATGACATGATGTAGAGGGATAAATTCATGCAATATGATAAAAACCCCATCTTGTTATCCTTGATGGCAACAATACAATATGTTCCTTGCTGCCCCTACTGTCACTGGGAAAGGACACCGCAAGATTGAACCCAAAGCTAAGCACTTCTCCCATTGCAAGAAAGATCAATCTAGTAGGCCAAACCAAACTGATAATTCGAAGAGACATGCAAAGATAACCAATCATACATAAAAGAATTCAGAGAAGATTCAAATGTTGTTCATAGATAATCTTGATCATAAACCCACAATTCATCGGTCTCAACAAACACACCACAAAAAGAAGATTACATTGAATAGATCTCCACAAGAGAGGGGGAGATCATTGTATTGAGATCCAAAAAGAGAGAAGAATCCATCTAGCTAATAACTATGGACCCGAAGGTCTGAGGTAAACTACTCACACCTCATCGGAGAGGCTATGGTGTTGATGTAGAAGCCCTCCGTGATGGATGCCCCCTTCGACGGAGCTCCGGAACAGGCCCCAAGATGGGATCTCATGGATACAGAAAGTTGTGGCAGTGGAATTAGGGTTTTGGCTCCGTATCTGATCGTTTGGGGTACGTAGGTATATATATAGGAGGAAGGAGTACGTCGATGGAGCAACAGGGGGCCCATGAGGGTGGAGGGCGCTCCTGGGGGGTAGGCGCGCCCCCTGTCGGTGTCAAAACCGGCGGATCTCGGGTAGGGGGTCCCGAACTGTGCGTCTAAGGCGGATGGTAACAAGAGGCTGGGGACACGATGTTTTACCCAGGTTCGGGCCCTCTTGATGGAGGTAAAACCCTACGTCATGCTTGATTTATTCTTGATGATATGGGTATTACAAGAGTTGATCTACCATGAGATCGAAGAGGCTAAACCCTAGAAGCTAGCCTATGGTATGATTGTATGTTGTCCTATAGACTAAAACCCTTTGGTTTATATAGACACCGGAGGGGGCTAGGGTTACACAAGGTCAGTTACAAAGGAGGAGATATACATATCTGTATTGCCTAAGCTTGCCTTCCACGCCAAGTAGAGTCCCATCCGGACACGAGATGAAGTCTTCAATCTTGTATCTTCATAGTCCAACCGTCTGACCAAAGGATATAATCCGGCTGTCCGGAGACCCCCTAATCCAGGACTCCCTCAGTAGCCCCCAAACCAGGCTTCAATGACGATGAATCCGGCGCGTAGTGTTTTCTTTGGCATTGCAAGGCGGGTTCTTCTCCAATTTTCAAGTGTTCGTAAGCAGTGTCCGGCTCCATAAATGTTGAACCTCTTGGCTTATGTGCCCAATAAGGGCTTTCTCCCACGCGTCGAATGAATACGAGGCGCCAGGGCGTTTTTACATTCGTCCCCCTAGCCAGATAAATAAATTGTCTATTACAGGGATGGGGATTCTTAGATCCGATCCATACAATCCTCCCCTAGCGAGAATCCATCAGAGCGCGTTTCAGAAAGGTCCATTCCAGCATGGCAGACCTCCCCAGCTCCTCCTCCCACCCCCGTATCCCTAAGCCCGGTGATTGGGAGAGGTGTTTAGTCCCGCACAGTCGATTAGTCAAACTACAGACTAAGGGATTTCTCCCTCCGGCGTATATGGTGCCCGTTCGAGTCGGGCTTGCCACCTACAATGGCGGGAGCAAGCGGAGAGCTTTCCCTGTCCCTCCATGGGGGAACGGGTCTGCCTTGTTCCTTATTTACTAAGGGGACTCGGATTTCCAATTCATCCATTCCTCCACGGGCTCCTAGAGTTCTATGGCCTCCAATTACACAATCTCACCCCTGCCTCCATTCTACATATCGTCGGCTACGTTGCTCTCTGCGAGTTGTTCCTGGGCTGCGAGGCTCACTTCGAGCTGTGGAAAAGGCTATTTTGCCTCGTCCCTCGCACACAGAGGAGGTCACTTTATCAAGTGGGCGGAGCCGAAATATGGCGCATCACCGATACCGGATACTTGTTCGGTACCCCGAAGAAGTCGTCCGAAGACTGGCCTTCAGAATGGTTTTATATGGAGGATGTCCCCCTTCCGGACCCTGTTCGGCGGGGTCTTCCTGATTTCAACAATGCTCCTCTGAAGAAGCACCGACGTTGGTGCCCACGGAGCCCCCAGGTGGAAGACAATGGAGAAGTCCTCTATCTGATTGTCAGGACCCCGACTCACTGCCACATCGATCTAGCATGTAACACCTCATATCACTTTGCGGCCTCACGCACGGTATCCCCACGGGTGTCGCCTTACCTTTGCCCGGGACCGTTTGCGCCTTTTGGCACACGTATATGACAGTGTCGCTAGCATCCATATGATAAGGAGACCGGGCTGACATGGCTAGTCGTAAACCCAAAGTGGCACCAACTTACAGGGACAAGCATCCATGACCCAGCATCGAACGTGTCGGTCATCAGCGAGTGAATCCAGGCTGTAGCACTGGGCTAACAGGGCTCCGGTGAACCGGGCTGTAGCGGGCTAACAGGACTCCGGTATTCATCGCGTGACATTTCCCCGAAGGGACAGACACAGGAACGAAGAAGGACACATGCTGGCCAGCCTAAGTGTTCCGGAGCAGTAGCAAGCTACCAGGGCTCAGAGGAAACACTAGGAGACATTTCCCGGTAAGAGAGGCTATTAAGGATAAACAACTAGATAGTCAGATCCCACACATAGCAATACACATTACACGTACGCATAACATGCAAGTATGTGCTGTACAACATGGCATCACAGCACAACTCAACAACTCATATAGATAGAGGCTCAGAAAAGCCATCATAGCATTATTACAAACAGGGGTCACATGACCCAACATTCAGAGCAATCAAGCAACAAACGGAAGCATTACATGTCTGAGTACAGACATCTATAAATGAAAAAGGCTAAAAGCCTGACTATCTACAACGTCCGATCAAGATCGTAGCTGAGGTACAAGCTACTAGTCGAAGTCCACGAGAACACTAGTAAGACTGAAGTCTCCGCTGCAAAAACATAAATAAAGCAACATGAGTACAAAGGTACTCAGCAAGACTTACATCAGATCCTATCATACATGCACTTGTATCAAGAGAGTAATGTGGAGTTTAGTTGCAGCAAGCCAGCTTTGACTCTGTGGCTATCCTGTTCTACGACTACCAGAACTTCTTGCGGTGATATGGTGCACGCGAGTCCACTAATCACCACACAATACACTACTATGGATTCATCCCCGTTTCCCTACGAGAAGGCCATCCATAGCACTCACACTTGTCTTGAGCATTTTAGAGTATCCACTTCAAGTTGTCTATGTACCATGTAAGCATCCAAGAAGTCCATAACCGGGGACCCGGCTATTCGAATAGATCATGTTAACCCTGCAGGGGTGTACTTCTTCACACACGCTCTCGCCACTTACCGCCATGTACACGTCATGTATCTCGGCAACCTTCAAGCGGAAGCCTGGCGAGGGTGTCGGCCACGACCTGACTAACCACACAAGACTCTAATCCAGGTTTATCGCCTATTCGGGTTCCATCCGGAAGGAGATCCGGCCGGGGTGTCGCTCACGGCCCCAAACGATGTGAGCAGGGTTCCCAAGCCCACCATCCGGGTGCCACTTGGTACACCGTGCCACCTGTGCCTAGTCTATCCTAAGCCCACCCTGCCGGGTGCCACTCGGTAGAAGAATAGCACTACCTACAAACACCAGAAACTAGTTGCGACTCCTGGACAGAGATCAAGTTGGTTAATAAGCCGAGATGGGTCGAGTTACCGGAACCCAATGTGTGGTAGTATCGAGTCATTGGACAACATACATAGAACTCAGTGCTTAAGGACGGTTCCAGTGAGACAACCCACCATGTACTCCTACATGGCCTCTCACCACTACCTTTACCAAATCGTGTTCACACACTTCACTCTCAGCATCAGAACATATCGTAACACTCCAATTCATTCCCAATGAACCAGACCTGACACAACTCTAAGCAATAGGAGTCATAGCATGGTAGGAACATAACACGGCTCAATCAACTCCTACACATGCTAGTGGGTTTCAACTATTTACTGTGGCAATGACAGGTCATGCAGAGGAATGGGTTCAACTACCGCAGCACAAAGTAGCAGGTGAATCGTTGTTGTCCTAATGCAATAACTGAGAGCAGGAGCGAGAGAGTAGGATTGTATTGGAATGAACAAGGGGGTTTGCTTGCCTGGTAAATCAACAAGGGAGGCACTGCTTCACAGACAGGTACTCTGGAACGTCTTCGGAGCAGGACCTATCGAGAAGAAACGGTGCCAACAATCAATACACAAGCATATGCAACCATATTATGCATGAACATGGCATGAAGATGTGATGTTGTTTGAGCTAACGCAACTAGTAATCATTTGGTTTAAAGTCCATTTAAACCAAAAGCTCAAATGCAATTCTAAATTAAGTCTCTTAATATGTCATAATGTGTTTTCTCATATTCAGCATCTATAAGTTAGTTTGTCATGCGTGAAACTAGTATAGATGGATAGATTACATTTTTCTGATAATTTTTCATATATAAATTATTTTAATCTGAGCTACGGTTGAATTGATATGAATTTTTGAAGTTTAAATCAATTTCTGGAATTTCCTGAATTAAAATAATTCCAGAAATCATTATTGCGTCAGCATTGAGTAAGCATGATGTCAGCAGGTCAACTGCGGCTGGCTAGGGTCAAACCTGACGTGTGGGGTCCACACGTCAGTGACAGGGGTTAAACAGGGGGTTAGATTAACTTAATTAAAAGATTAGGGGGCACCGGGGCCCACATGTCAGCCTTAGGGGGTTAATTAAGCGGTGATTAGCACTAAGCTAATCACCTGACGGGCCGGGCCCACATGGAGGGGCTCAGGCGACGGGGCTCGCCACTGGCGACCTCTGGACGTGGTGGAGTCCGCGCCACAGGCCACGGGGACGGCGTCTGAGAGCACCGGGGCGTAGCCCGGGCTCGTCCGCATCCAGGGGAGCAGACGGGAAGCCGCGGGGACGTCGGAGCTCGCCGGAGCAAAGCTCGCGGTGGTGGCCGGAGCTCGGTTGATGCAGGTTAGGCGACGCAGGGCACTAGGGAGGCTGCGAGCGGGTCCGCGCGACTCGCTAGAGTGCACTGAGTGCAACGGCAAGCTCGGCTGCGGCCTGCGGCGGCTGTGGCCACGACGGCGAGGAGCTGCGGCGGCGATGGCTTCGGCCATGGTGGGGAACGGAGCTACGACGTGGGAACGAGGGGGAGAAGAGAGGGGAAACGGGGAGATGCTCATGGTGGATCCAGCGAAGGCGTCAGCGGGCTCGGGGAAGCACTGGTGCGGCCGGAGCGTTGTCGGCGATCTCGGGCAGCCGGTGACGAAGACGATGGCGATGGCGGCGTTCCAGGGCGTCCGGCGCCGTGCGTCTCATCGAGGAGGCGTAGCCCACAGCGGCGGAGCGCGTGGACACGACGGAGGAACGAGGGGGAGGCAGTGGCCGCAGTGGTGCTTGTCGGCGGCGACGGCGTTCGGTTTCGGGAGAGAACGAGGGGGGGGAGGAAGAGAGAGCGAATGCGAGGGAGAGGAGAGAAGAGGTGCGGGGCGTGCGTGGCGTCGCGCGGGATCGTCCAGAGCGACGAGGGGGGGGGGACAGGCAGGAAGGGAGGAAGGAGGTGGCGCGGCGCGGCGGTGCGCGCGGCACGCAGCTGCTTGGCGAGGGGGAGAAGACGACAGAGGAGGAGGCGGCTGGGCCGCCTGCTGGCTGGGCCGGCCTGCTAGGCCGCTGGGCTGCACAGGAGTTAGGCGCCAGGTAAGAAGCCCTGGTAAGGTTTTTCCTGTTTTGTTTTTCCTTTTCTATTTTTCTGACATTTGTTTTGATTTAATTAAAATATTAAATCATTTTATTACCTTATGCCAATTTTTGCAGGAGCTAACTATATTATTCCAGAGCTCCTTAATAAATGGCATAGTTTTTGGACATATATTAATATGTATAACTAATATATTTCCAAAGCAAATAATTATCGGATTAATCCAAATGGCCAAAATAAATATCCATGAGCTCCTAAAATATTTGTTAGAATTTTACCTCTGACCAGTATTTTCAGAGAGCAACATGAACATTTTCTTGGACCTTTTTGGAGCAATTTTTATGTGGGTCATTTTCAGAGATGATTCTGAGGGTTCCACCAATCCTCATTTCAAATTTAAATGGAATATAAACATGATGCACAAATGACTAGCTAGTCTAGGTCATACCAGACTAGGGATGTGACAACTCGCCCCCACTTGAAAGAATCTCGCCACGAGATTCAGGGGTCGACGGAAAGAAAGCGGGGTACTCCAGTCGAAGACGATCTTCTCGCTCCCAAGTAGCTTCTCTCTCGGAATGATGAGACCACTGAACTTTGAGAAATTTGATGTTCTGACGTCGGGTAACACGCTCTGCCTATCAAGAATGCGAACCGGGTACTCTCGGTATGTGAGGTTATCTTGGAGATCAAGCGTTTCGTGGTCCACTCCGTGGATAGGATCCGAGAAGCAACGCCTGAGTTGAGAGACGTGGAAGACATCATGAACTCGAGAAAGATGTGGGGGTAGTTCCAACTGGTAGGCAACCTCTCGTCGTTTAGCGAGAATGCGAAAAGGACCAATGTAACGAGGAGCCAACTTGCCCTTGATACCGAAGCGATGGGTACCCTTCAAGGGAGTAACCCGAAGGTAAGCTTTGTCGCCAATTTCATAAGTCATATCCTTATGATGACTATCGTACTGGCTCTTTTGACGAGACTGGGCTGTTTTCAAATTCTCATGAATGATGCGAACTTGCTCTTCTGGCTCCTGGATCATGTCCGATCCAAAGAATTGTCTTTCACCGGTTTCTAACCAGTTCAAAGGTGTTCGACATCTTCGTCCATAGAGAACTTCAAAAGGAGCTTTCTTGAGGCTGGATTGATAGCTATTGTTATAAGCAAACTCGGCAAAAGGAAGACATTTCTCCCAATCCATACCGAATGAGATAACGCAAGCTCTAAGCATGTCTTCGAGAATTTGGTTGACCCGTTCCACCTGACCACTCGACTGAGGGTGGAAAGCGGTACTGAAGGAAAGATGGGTTCCCATGGCAGTTTGGAAACTCTCCCAAAAATGAGAAGTGAAAAGACTGCCATGGTCTGAATTGATCTCTAGTGGAACACCATGGAGTGATACTATTCGAGAAATATATAAGTCAGCGAGCTGACTAGCAGTGATACTCTCTCGAACAGGAAGGAAGTGAGCCACTTTGGAAAGACGATCAACGACTACGAAGATAGCGTTATTCCCTCTCTTGGTCCTGGGAAAGCCGGTGATGAAGTCCATACCAATTTTATCCCATTTCCATTCAGGAATAGCTAAAGGCTGAAGGGTGCCAGCAGGTCTTTGATGCTCTGCCTTAACGCGACGACAAACGTCACATTTAGCAATGAACTCAGCGATTTCTCTCTTCATCCTAGTCCACCAGAACCTCTGGCGTAGGTCCTGATACATCTTAGTGCTACCGGGATGAATCGTGAGAGGAGAATCATGCGCCTCCTTAAGAATCAACTGCCGAAGATGTTGCTTCTTGGGGACCACCAGGCGGTTCCCAAAGAAAACAACACCTCGATCATCTATAGAGAAACTACCAGCAATACCCTTGGCAATGTTTCTCTTGATCCGGGTAATCCCCGTATCATGCTTCTGGGCTTCTATGATAAGATCCACAAGGGTAGGTTTCGCCACCAAGGTAGAAAGGAATCCGTGAGGAGCGATGTGAAGGTTAAGCTTACAGAATTCCTCATGGAGAAGTGGTTGGCCTTGCTGCAACATGAGATTGTTGCAATAGGATTTACGGCTTAACGCATCAGCCATGACATTGGCTTTGCCTGGGGTGTAGGTAATCCCTAGATCATAATCTGTGATTAACTCCAACCAACGTCTTTGCCTAAGGTTCAGGTCTGGTTGGGTGAAGATATACTTGAGACTCTGGTGATCGGTGTAGATCTCGCAACGTTTACCAAGGAGGTAATGTCGCCAGGTCTTGAGTGCATAGACTACGGCTGCAAGCTCTAGATCATGTGTAGGATAATTATCCTCATGTGGATGCAGCTGTCGAGATGCATAGGCAATCACATGACGATCCTGCATAAGAATGCAACCTAGTCCCTGTCGTGAGGCGTCGCAATAGATAACAAAGTCCTTTGTGAAATCCGGTGGCACAAGTATGGGAGCAGAAGTCAGGCGTCTTTTCAGTTCCTGAAAACTGTACTCACACTGTGGGGACCACTCAAACTTTTTATCTTTCTTGAGAAGTTCCGTGAGGGGTTTGGCTACTTTGGAGAAATTTTCAACAAAGCAGCGACAATAGCTTGCTAGACCAAGGAAGCTCCTAACTTGTTTAACGGTTTCAGGTGGAGTCCAATCGAGAACAGCCTGAACTCTCTCGGGATTGACAGCAATGCCCTTACCAGAGATTACGTGGCCTAGGTAGGTCACTTCTGGCAACCAAAATTCACACTTGGAGAACTTGGCATAAAGGCGGTGCTCTTTGAGTTTTTCTAAAACAAGTCTAAGATGTTCGGCATGCTCTTCTTCGTTCTTTGAGTAAATAAGAATATCATCGAGGTAAACCACGACGAACTTATCTAAGTACTCCATGAAGATCGAGTTCATCAAGCGGGAGAATGTGGCTGGGGCGTTGGTTAGGACAAAGGACATGACGGTGTACTCGTACTGACCATAACGAGTGACAAAGGCTGTCTTGGGAATGTCCCCGTTTCTGATCTTGATTTGGTGGTAGCCTAACCTCAAATCCATCTTGGAGAAGACTGAGGATCCAGCGAGCTGATCATACAGATCGTTGATCCTGGGGAGCGGATATTTGTTCTTTATCGTGACCAAATTAACGGGACGATAATCTACAACCATCTGGTCTGTACCATCCTTCTTCTTAACAAAGAGGACGGGGCAAGCCCAAGGAGAAGAACTAGGACGGATGAAACCCTTTTGCAAGGACTCATCAAGTTGTTTCTTAAGCTCGGCTAGTTCTAAGGGTGCCATCTTGTAAGGTCTCCGGGAGATTGGAGTTGTTCCTGGGATAAGATCTATGACGAACTCTACATCTCTATCAGGTGGAACACCTGGCAGTTCCTCTGGAAAGACATCCGGAAAGTCACGGACTACCGGGATATCTTCAAGGTCTGGAAGAGGGCTGGCATTAAGAGAATAGAGCTGACGCTTTGCAACTCTAGTGGAGGCGGTGACTATCTTGCCAGATGGGTGTGTAAGCTGAACAGATCTGGTGTAACAATCAATCTTGGCATGATGAGCTGTCATCCAGTCCATACCCAAGATGATGTTAATATCTGAGGACTTGAGGGCTACAAGTGATGCAAGGAATACAAGTCTGTCAACAAGGATTTCGTTACCATGGCTTACACTAGAGGTTTGCCATTTGGATTGAGGAGTTTGGACGACTAGCGGAGTTGGCATATCACAAAATGACAGATTGTGCAAGTTAGCATAGCTCTCGGAAATGAAGGAGTGAGATGCTCCAGTATCGAACAGAACCGATGCTGGATGACAATTGACAAGGAGTGTACCAAAAACGACATCCGGATCATCATGAGCGTCTTTAGCTGAGACGTGATGCACACGTCCACGTTCAGTGGGGGCTGACTTAACATTGATCATCTTGCGTGATGGCTTAACACAGCCGACAGTCTTCTCGGCCTAGGGTGGAGCATAACTAGCCTGAGAGCAGTCACGTGCATAGTGTCCTGGCTCTCCGCATGTGAAGCAAGTCCCTAAGGTTGGACGTGGACCCGCACTGACAAGCGGTCTACCAGTAGGCCTGGGTGGAACATACGACTGAGCTGGGGGAGGCACCACATGAGATGACCTCGGTGTATAACCGGAAGGAAGAGCGGAGTTTGGAACCCAAATCCGGCGCTTCTGGGAACTAGAGCCAGAGGAAGATCTCAAATCACGGGTGTGCTTACGAGACTCCTCGTAAGTGAGCTGAGCTGTCTCTGCATTGATGGCCTTATTCACAAGAGCTTGGAATGTATCACAATGATGCAGGTGGAGATCATGACGCAACTTGGGGTTGAGACCCTTCCGGAACCTAGCTTGCTTCTTGGCGTCCGTGGACACTTCTTCTATAGCATAGCGAGCGAGGTTCTCAAACTCTCTACTATAAGCATCAACAGCCATCTTACTCTGGGTGAGACTATAGAACTCTTCTCTCTTGCGATCAATGATGGCTTCAGGAATGTGATGCTCGCGAAAAGCCTCAGTGAAATCCTTCCAGGTAGGAATCTGGCCAGCTGGAAGCAAAGCCTCATAGTTCTGCCACCAAAGACTAGCAGGACCTTCCAGGTGGTATGCAGCATAGGTGACCTTGTCACTTTCAGCTACGCTCACGGAACGCAGCTTATGAGTGATGCTACGGAGCTAGTCATCTGCATCGAGTGGCTCGATGGAATGATGAAAGGCAGGTGGGTGCAAGCGAATGAAGTCATGAATGGTCACAGACTTATTGGACTGATGTGCGGTGTTCTCCTCGATATGAGCCAACAAACGGTTAGTCTCCCGCTTGTTCCTCTCCATTTCTAACATGAACTCTGTCAACGAAGGCGGGTCGGGAGGATCCTCGTCCCTACCATCTCCATGGTTCTGGCTACGAACAATAGAACTTGATGACATCCTGTGAAACGAAACCAAGGACGGAATCAGCATCAATCTTTAGGCTATAGAATGTAGGATAAGGAAATTAGTATCTCTCGAATTCCTAGGGCAATTCCGGCAGCATAACGGCAGTAAAATGCTCAGAATGAGACATCCTGCTAAAAATGGGGTAGTACAACAACTCAAGATCACCACTCAAGGTTCTGGGATAGTACTAAACAGACTACACCGGAAGTACTCGAAACTGGGGTATGACTCTGATCAACCAATCCTATGGGACTATGGAGTAGTAACACGTGATCCTGATAGACAGAAGAGAAGCCTAGTTCCTTAATCCCGTCGAAAAGATAGGATGACTCAGATCAGAAGGCCATGAGGTATAAGAAGTAAAAAGAGCCTTACGTTCCTTCCCACAATCAATTCCCTTACATAACTAAAGAATTTCTAGACTCAACTTCGACCAGTTTGGCTTGGCAATCCTACAGGCAGTCAGGCTCTGATACCAATGCTGTCAGGACCCCGACTCACTGCCACATCGATCTAGCATGTAACACCTCATATCACTTTGCGGCCTCACGCACGGTATCCCCATGGGTATCTCCTTACCTTTGCCCGGGACCGTTTGCGCCTTTTGGCACACGTATATGACAGTGTCGCTAGCATCCATATGATAAGGAGCCCGGGCTGACATGGCTAGTCATAAACCCAAAGTGGCACCAACTTACAGGGACAGGCATCCATGACCCAACATCGAACGTGTCGGTCATCAGCGAGTGAATCCAGGCTGTAGCACTGGGCTAACAGGACTCCGGTGAACCGGGCTGTAGCGGGCTAACAGGACTCCGGTATTCATCGCGTGACATTTCCCCAAAGGGACAGACACAGGAACGAAGAAGGACACATGCCGGCCAGCCTAAGTGTTCCGGAGCAGTAGGAAGCTACCAGGGCTCAGAGGAAACACTAGGAGACATTTCCCGGTAAGAGAGGCTACTAAGGATAAACAACTAGATAGTCAGATCCCACACATAGCAATACACATTACACGTACGCATAACATGCAAGTATGTGCTGTACAACATGGCATCACAGCATAACTCAACAACTCATATAGATAAGGCTCAGAAGAGCCATCATAGCATTATTACAAACAGGGGTCACATGACCCAACATTCAGAGCAATCAAGCAACAAACGGAAGCATTACATGTCTGAGTACAGACATCTATAAATGAAAAAGGCTGAAAGCCTGACTATCTACAACGTCCGATCAAGATCGTAGCTGAGGTACAAGCTACTAGTCGAAGTCCACGAGAACACTAGTAAGACTGAAGTCTCCGCTGCAAAAACATAAATAAAGCAACATGAGTACAAAGGTACTCAGCAAGACTTACATCAGATCCTATCATACATGCATTGTATCAAGAGAGTAATGTGGGGTTTAGTTGCAGCAAGCCAGCTTTGACTCTGTGGCTATCCTGTTCTACGACTACCAGAACTTCTTGAGGTGATATGGCGCACACGAGTCCACTAATCACCACACAATACACTACTATGGATTCATCCCCGTTTCCCTACGAGAAGGCCATCCATAGCACTCACACTTGTCTTGAGCATTTTAGAGTATCCACTTCAAGTTGTCTATGTACCATGTAAGCATCCAAGAAGTCCATAACCGCGGACCCGGCTATTCGAATAGATCATGTTAACCCTGCAGGGGTGTACTTCTTCACACACGCTCTCGCCACTTACCGCCATGTACACGTCATGTATCTCGGCAACCTTCAAGCGGAAGCCTGGCGAGGGTGTCGGCCACGACCTGACTAACCACACAAGACTCTATCCAGGTTTATCGCCTATTCGGGTTCCATCCGCAAGGAGATCCGGCCGGGGTGTCGCTCACGGCCCCAAACGATGTGAGCAGGGTTCCCAAGCCCACCATCCGGGTGCCACTTGGTACACCGTGCCACCTGTGCCTAGTCTGTCCCAAGCCCACCCTGCCGGGTGCCACTCGGTAGAAGAATAGCACTACCTACAAACACCAGAAACTAGTTGCAACTCCTGGACAGAGATCAAGTTGGTTAATAAGCCAAGAGGGGTCGAGTTACCGGAACCCAATGTGTGGTAGTATCGAGTCATTGGACAACATACATAGAACTCAGTGCTTAAGGATGGTTCCAGTGAGACAATCCACCATGTACTCCTACATGGCCTCTCACCACTACCTTTACCAAATCGTGTTCACACACTTCACTCTCAGCATCAGAACATATCATAACACTCCAATTCATTCCCAATGAACCAGACCTGACACAACTCTCAGCAATAGCAGGCATAGCATGGTAGGAACACAACACGGCTCAATCAACTCCTACACATGCTAGTGGGTTTCAGCTATTTACTGTGGCAATGACAGGTCATGCAGAGGAATGGGTTCAACTACCGCAGCACAAAGTAGCAGGTGAATCGTTGTTGTCCTAATGCAATAAGTGAGAGCAGGAGCGAGAGAGTAGGATTGTATCGGAATGAACAAGGGGGTTTTCTTGCCTGGTAAATCAACAAGGGAGGCACTGCTTCACAGACAGGTACTCTGGAACGTCTCCGGAGCAGGACCTATCGAGAAGGAACGGTGCCAACAATCAATACACAAGCATATGCAACCATCTGATGCATGAACATGGCATGAAGATGTGATGTTGTGTGAGCTAACGCAACTAGTAATCATTTGGTTTAAAGTCCATTTAAACCAAAAGCTCAAATGCAATTCTAAATTAAGTCTCTTAATATGTCATAATGTGTTTTCTCATATTCAGCATGTATAAGTTGGTTTGTCATGCGTGAAACTAGTACAGATGGATAGATTACATTTTTCTGATAATTTCTCATATATAAATTATTTTAATCTGAGCTACGGTTGAATTGATATGAATTTTTGAAGTTTAAATCAATTTCTGGAATTTCCTGAATTAAAATAATTCCAGAAATCATTATTGCGTCAGCATTGAGTAAGCATGACGTCAGCAGGTCAACTGCAGCTGGCTAGGGTCAAACCTGACGTGTGGGGTCCACACGTCAGTGACAGGGGTTAAACAGGGGGTTAGATTAACTTAATTAAAAGATTAGGGGGCACCGGGGCCCACATGTCAGCCTCAGGGGGTTAATTAAGCGGTGATTAGCACTAAGCTAATCACCTGACGGGCCGGGCCCACATGGCAGGGCTCAGGCGACGAGGCTCGCCGCCGGCGACCTCTGGACGCGGCGGAGTCCGCTCCACAGGCCACTGGGACGGCATCTGAGAGCACCGGGGCGTAGCCCGGGCTCGTCCGCATCCCGGGGAGCAGACGGGAAGCCGCGGGGACGCCGGAGCTCGCCGGAGCAAAGCTCGCGGCGGCGGTCGGAGCTTGGTTGATGCGGGTTAGGCGACGCAGGGCACTAGGGAGGCTGCGAGCGTGTCCGCGCGACTCGCAGAGTGCACTGAGTGCAACGGCGAGCTCGGCTGCGGCCTGCGGCGGCTGTGGCCACGACGGCGAGGAGCTGCGGCGGCGATGGCTTCGGCCATGGTGGGGAACGGAGCTATGGCGCGGGAACGAGGGGGAGAAGAGAGGGGAAACGGGGAGATGCTCACGGTGGATCTAGCGAAGGCGTCAGCGGGCTCGGGGAAGCACTGGTGCGGCCGGAGCGTTGTCGGCGATCTCGGGCAGCCGGTGACGAAGACGATGGCGATGGCGGCGTTCCAGGGCGTCCGGCGCCATGCGTCTCGTCGAGGAGGCGTAGCCCATAGCGGCAGAGCGCGTGGACACGACGGAGGAACGAGGGGGAGGCAGTGGCCGCGGTGGTGCTTGTCGGCGGCGACGGCGTTCGATTTCAGGAGAGAACGAGGGGGGGAGGAAGAGAGAGCGAATGCGAGGGAGAGGAGAGAAGAGGTGCGGGGCGTGCGTGGCGTCGCGCCGGATCGTCCAGAGCGACGAGGGGGGGGGGGACAGGCAGGCAGGGAGGAAGGAGGTGGCGCGGCGCGGTGGTGTGCGTGGCACGCAGCTGCTTGGCGAGGGGGAGAAGACGACAGAGGAGGAGGCGGCTGGGCCGCCTGCTGGCTGGGCCGGCCTACTAGGCCGCTGGGCTGCACAGGAGTTAGGCGCCAGGTAAGAAGCCCAGGTAAGGTTTTTCCTGTTTTGTTTTTCCTTTTCTATTTTTCTGACATTTGTTTTGATTTAATTAAAATATTAAATCATTTTATTACCTTATGCCAATTTTTGCAGGAGCTAACTATATTATTCCAGAGCTCCTTAATAAATGGCATAGTTTTTGGACATATATTAATATATATAACTAATATATTTCCAAAGCAAATAATTATCGGATTAATCCAAATGGCCAAAATAAATATCCATGAGCTCCTAAAATATTTGCTAGAATTTTACCTCTGACCAGTATTTTCAGAGAGCAACATGAACATTTTCTTGGACCTTTCTGGAGCAATTTTTATTTGGGTCATTTTCAGAGATGATTCTGAGGGTTCCACCAATCCTCATTTCAAATTTAAATGGAATATAAACATGATGCACAAATGACTAGCTAGTCTAGGTCATACCAGACTAGGGATGTGACACTGATGAACCGGATCAAAGCACTGGCTCGATCAGGATTGACAGTAATCGAGGTTATGTCGATTTGCATAATGCAGGGAGTGCAACCACTTCAATATCGTGGGCACCCCTTGTGGTGTTATAACGGGGCGGATGATGCCACCCGCTGCGGACGTAAGGGTCCGGACAATGCTGCCGCCTTAGCGAAGATTCTGTCTGAATTGTTCAAGGGTGAGGAAGAGGAGTTCACCCGCATCCAGCCACGGGATGGATTCTCCATGTACAATCCTCCAAGCTGGGTAAGTTATATCTCCCTGCTCCCATTTTTCCAGCATTCTTTGTTGTAAGTATTCACCTTGCCACTTTGCGGCAGGAACTGTGAAAAGCCATAAAGGAGGTCAGCAGCCCTTCTCCACAACCAGAGGACCCTAACCGGGCCCTCGACTCCGGACTTGAAGAAGATTCGGTTATATTCGTGGAGCTGATAGACCGGCAGTTCTATCAGTTAAGCTGCGACGATGCCATGGTGGCCATTACGGCCGACTATCCCGGACTACTCCCTGCATCGCAAGTAAGAAAAAACAAAAATCCCAACTCCAAAACTAGGATCCCCTTTTAGGCACTTCACCGACCATATACACATGGCATCTTTTACAGGGAAGGCATTCGGGACGCCCTGCCGAACCCGTAGCAACTCGCCAACAAGAGGCACCGAGGCCAGGTAGGCCAAAAAGGAAGGCGGTCAGGACAGAGATGTCGACGCAAAGGTATAAGAAAAACCCCGCTCCGTGGTTGTCGTCTTTCTTAAAATGTAATGACGCCCGCGTTTCTTTAACAGAAAAAACGCTCCCGGAATATGTCCAGCGATGTTGCCAATCACGCTTCCACCAGTCGGGCGCCAGGACCGGACATGGAGGCAGAAGCCGATGTGGGGCAGTCGCCGGATAATCCCCCTACAGAGGATGCAGATAGATTATCCGCTACAAACTCAGAAGTGGAAAGCGCCATGAATCATAGGCGCCGCCGGGCCGTACTCCGTGACGCTTGTTTCTCACCAGAGGCGTTTGACGCCTTCAATTCTGGAGAGGCGTACCTCCGTGCTGCTCAAGATGGTCTAGCCAGAGCCACGGGTCAGTATGTAAAGGATGTACGGGTGAGTAAATCTGACGATTTATATGTATCAGTAGCCCCTGAGACTTGAAACAGTTAGCAAAACTGATTTAAGGATCATCTTTATTGTGCAAGTTCTTACAGAGAAGAATACTAGGCTGTCACAGGAGCTGGAGGAATGCAAGACCCAACTGCGGCTGTTGTGTCCGCATTGCAGGAACCGAAAAAGTCACCTTCTGGTAACATTTACTTTAAAGAATGATGGTTACCATATAACGTGCGGCATGGCTGCAGATCTAACAACAAATGTTGCAGATGAATCCGGAGAGAATCCGGAGGACCAGCATGTTATGCGACAGCTAGAGGCTGGCAAATGTGTGCTGACTGAGGTTAGGTGGGAGAAAAACAATCTCCAAGATGCCAATATTAAGCTGAGCATGGAACTAAAAGACGTTCAGAGCCAGCTTGCACAGTCCAAGAAGGAGAATAAGCGACTTCGGCGCGGCATTTTTAGTAAGTGCTTGAACGAATCCTTTTAAAGGAGTTCAGCGAAGAAGCCGACTAACAGCGTTATGTATGTAGGTATGCTGACGGGTCGTCCCGCGGAGGAAATGCCCGGTTCTGCGGGTGATCTTCTGTCCGAGCTGTCACATCTGCACGAACAAGTTTGGCAGGTGATGCAGGGTGTTGCCCAGGCCTTGTGGCCATCTGTTTCTCTGCCAGAGGGCGTTGCCGAGCTTGCGGAGAAGCTCAAGGGAGCACGGCGGCGCTTCCGATTATGGAAGATATCAGCCTGCCGATAGGGTGCCAGAGAAGCCTGGGCCATGGTGAAGACACGATATACCAAGGCAGACCCAAATCACATGGCCGGGGTCGGACCTGTGGGGCCCGACAGAAAAGAGATCCCTGTTAGCTTAGTTTATGGGCAAGTAGAATTAGCCGCAAAGTATTCTCAATATGATTGTAAGCTATACCGCCTGTTGGATGGTATAGAAGAGCAATTTAGTCAATCTGCATGACTATGTAATTAAAGTGACATGTATAATGCCTTCTAGCCGGATTGTAGATTATTTGTCGTTGTGGACCTTTTCGCTTCAACCTCCGGGCCCAATAGTCCGGAGTGTATCCGAATACCCGCTCAGTTATATAAGAACTGGGGTATGCGTGGAGACCAGGCGTAGGGGTCATTAGTGCTTTATCATACAAGTGCCCAACTAGTTATGTTATATTACATGGGTAGTAAGAAACATCTTCCAGGGAGAATAGTTCCGTTAAGGGTTCCTTTCCCTGCGTAGGCATGCCCTAAAGTGCATGTCCGGACTATGATAGGAAACGCAGGAAAAACATCTGCGGGCAGATATGGACAATAAATAAAATCATCTTTTGTTCACCGACCGAATATTCCCTTAAGAACGCTAGCTTTTGGCTTCACCCAGTCTGTGGTACACATCCAGCTGACCCGGCAGTAACAATTGGAAAGGTGCTCCCCTTATGCCCTAGCCGAATTAACGGGAACGTAGGGCATAAATACAAGAGGCAGGCAACCCAGCTTGGCCAAAACTTAAGTCATATCGATGCATATAATGGTGAAAAAAGGTACATGCGGAAGTATAACACATGTGTGGGGCATGAGGCCCAGATAAATAATTTAAGCTTCTGTGAAAGAAGCCCCCAGGTATGAAGAGTGCGGCTAGCGCATCTGTAATGTGCAAGCGAGGCACAAGGTGACCCTTGAAGGCCTAGAGAAATAATAAAAGAAAGAAAGAAAGAGAAACAAGACAGATAATGTATATGCAGAAAATGGACAAATGGAGGGGACTAACATGGAGTCCGGTGCTAGGCGTAGAATCTTCGGAGCCTGGCCATGTTCCATGGGTTCGGCTCGAGTCGACTAGTCGATGCATCCCGCAGTCGGTACGCTCCACCGGTCAGAACTTGGTCAATAATGAAGGGACCTTCCCATCTGGGCTCGAGCTTGTTCTTTTTCTTATCCAGCAGGCGTAGAACTAGTTCGCCAACGTTATAAGTTTTGGCACATACATCTCTGCTTTGGTATCTGTGAGCCTGTTGCTGATAAAATGTGGAACGGGCTTTGGCTATGTTGCGCTCCTCCTCCAGGGTGTCCAAACTGTCCTGCTAATCGAGCTTGGCTTCTCTTTCTTCATACATGCGCACTCGAGGTGAGTCATGAATTATGTCACAGGGCAAGACTGCCTTTGCGCTGTACACCATAAAGAAGGGTGTATATCCGGTACTACGATTCGGCATGGTCTGCAGCCCCCAGAGTACGGAGTCGAGCTCCTCTACCCAGTGCATGTTAGACTCCATTAAGGAGCTCACTAATCTGGGTTTAATGCCGCTCATTATAAGACCATTTGCTCGCTCGACTTGACCGTTGATTTGTGGGTGATAGACTGAAGCATAATCGAGCTTGATGCCCATTTTGCTGCACCAGAGTTTTACCTTGTCGGCCATGAAGTTTGTGCCATTATCAGTGATGATGCTGCGGGGGACGCCATAACGGTGTACAACTCCGGATATGAAGTATATCACCGGTCCGGATTCGGCTGTTTTAACAGGTTTGGCCTCTATCCATTTGGTGAAATTATCCTTCCGACCATGTCAAGCCCCCAGACCGCAAAGGGCCATGTAATGGGGATTGTTTGGAGGGCGATGGGTGGCATGTGGCTTTGATTTGCAAAGAGCTGGCAACCGGCGCAGCGTTGGACCAAGTCCTGTGCGTCTGCCCGGGCCGTTGGCCAATAGAATCATGTACGAAAGGTCTTGCTTACAAGAGCTCGGGCTGCGGCGTGATGACCGCCCAGTCCGGCATGAATTTCTGCCAAAAGATTCCACCTAGTCCGGCACCTTTGAAGGACTCCGGTAGTGCTTTTTTTGTAAAACTCTCCCTCATGGACCCTGTAGGCCATGGATCGCCGCACTATGCAGCGTGCCTCATTTTGGTCCTCCTGAAGTTCATGTCTAGTTAGGTAGGCCAGGAATGGTTCTATCCACGGGGCAATAATGGCCATTATTTCGTGGGTTGAAGGTGTTATTTTGGTGGTGGAGCCTCCGATTGTGTCAGAGAGTTCGGTATCGGGTATTTTGGCCGGGTCCGGACTGTTGTTACCGGGGTCCCCTTCCCATACTACGGATGGCTTGAACAGCCTTTTCCAAAAATATGTTGGGGGGACCGCATCACGTTTTGTGCCGATGCGGGCAAGGATATCCGCCGCCTGATTGTTTTCCCGAGCCACATGGTGAAATTCGAGCCCCTCAAACCGAGCTGACATTTTTAGGACGGTGTTTCGATAGGCCGCCATTTTCAGATCCTTGGTGTCAAAGTCTCCATTTATTTGGGATACTGCGAGGTTTGAATCCCCACGCACCTTCAGGCGTTGAATGCCCATGGAGACTGCCATCCGAAGACCATGCAACAGAGCTTCGTATTCGGCTGCATTATTGGAGTCTATATACAATATTTGCAATACGTACGGAACGGTATCTCCGGTTGGGGACGTCAGGACGACGCCAGCCCCTAGACCAGCCAGCATTTTAGAACCGTCGAAGTGCATGATCCAATTGGAGTATGCGCCTTACTCTTTAGGGAGTTCGGCCTCCGTCCATTCGGCGACGAAGTCGGCCAATTCTTACGACTTAATGGCTCTTGGAATCTTTTGGCAGAAATTCACGCCGGACTCGGCGGTCATCACGCTGCATCCCGGGCTCTTGTAAGCAAGGCCTTCCATACAGGATTCTATTGGACAACGGCCCGGGAAGATGCACAGGACTTGGTCCAACGCTGCGCCGGTTGCCAGCTCTTTGCAAATCAAAGCGACATGCCACCCACCACCTTCCAAACAATCCCCATTACATGGCCCTTTGTAGTATGCGGGCTTGACATGGTTGGACCCCATAAAGGGCGAACCCACAAGAAAAAATACTTATTGGTCATGGTGGATAAATTCACCAAATGGATAGAGGCCAAACCTGTTAAAACAGCCGAATCCGGACTGATGATAGACTTCATATCCGGGGTTGTACATCGTTATGGCGTCCCCCACAGCATCATCAATGATAATGGCACGAACTTCACAGCCGACGAGGGAAAACTCCGGTGCAGCAAAATGGGCATCAAGATCGATTATGCTTCAGTCTATTACCCACAAACCAACGATCAAGTCGAGCGAGCAAACGGTCTTATAATGAGCGGCATTAAACCCAGATTAGTGCGCTCCTTAATGGAGTCTAACATGCACTGGGAAGAGGAGCTAGACTCCGTACTCTGGGGGCTGCGGACCACGCTGAATCGTAGTACCGGATATACACCCTTCTTTATGGTGTATGGAACAGAGGCAGTCTTGCCCTGTGACATAATTCATGACTCACCTCGAGTGCGCATGTACGAAGAAAGAGAAGCCGAGCTCGATCGGCAGGACAGTTTGGACACCCTGGAGGAGGAGCGTGACATAGCCAAAGCACGTTCCGCATTTTATCAGCAACAGGCTCGCAGATACCAAAGCAGAGAAGTACGGGCCAAAACTTATAACATTGGCGAACTAGTTCTATGCCTGCCGGATAAGAAAAAGAACAAGCTCGAGCCCAAATGGGAAGGTCCCTTCATTATTGACCAAGTTCTGACAGGTGGAGCGTACTGACTGCGGGATGCATCGACTAGTCGACTCGAGCCGAACCCATGGAACGCGGCCAGGCTCTGAAGATTCTACGCATAGCACCGGACTCTATGTTAGTCCCCTCCCTTTGTCCATTTTCTGCATATACAATATCTGTCTTGTTTCTCTTTCTTTCTTTCTTTTATTATTTTTCTAGTACTTCAAGGGTCACCTTGTGCCTTGCTTGCACATTACAGACGCGCTAGCCGCACTCTTCATACTTGGGGGCTTCTTTCACAGAAGCTTAAATTGTTTATCTGGGCCTCATGCCCCACACATGTGTTATACTTCCGCATGTACCTTTTTTCACCATTATATGCATCGATATAACTTAAGTTTTGGCCAAGCTAGGTTGCCTGGCTCTTGTATTTATGCCCTACATTCCCGTTAATTCGGCTAGGGCATAAGGGGAGCACCTCTGCAATTGTTACTGTCGGGTCAGCCGGATGTGTACCTCAGACTGGGTGAAGCCGAAAGCTAGCGTTCTTAAGGGAATATTCGGTCGGTGAACAAAATATTATTTTTATTTATTGTCCATATCTGCCCGCGGAAGTTTTTCCTACGTTTCCTATCGCAGTCCGGACATGCACTTTAGGGCATGCCTACCCAGGGAAAGGAACCCTTAAAGGAACTATTCTCCCTGGAAGATGTTTCTTACTACCCATGTAATATAACATAACTAGTTGTGCACTTGTCTGATAAAGCACTAATGACCCCTACGCCTGGTCTCCACGCATACCCCGGTTCTTATATAACTGAGCGGGTATTCGGATACACTCCGGACTATTGGCCCCGGAGGTTAAAGCGAAAAGGTCCACAACGACAAATGATCTACAATCCGGCTAGAAGGCATTATACATGTCACTTTAATTACATAGCCATGCAGACTGACTAAATTCCTCTTCTATACCATCCAACATGCGGTCTAGCTTACAATCCTGTTGAGAATACTTTGCAGCTAATTCTACTTGTCCTAAAACTAAGCTAACGGGGATCTCTTTTCCGTCGGGCCCCATAGGTCTGACCTCGGCCATGTGATTTGGGTCTGCCTTGGTATACCGCGTCTTCACCATGGCCCAGGCTTCTCTGGCACCCTGTCGGCAGGCTGATATCTTCCATAATTGGAAGCGCCGTCGTGCTCCCTTGAACTTCTCTGCAAGCTCGGCAATGCCATCTGGCAGGGAGACGGACGACCACAAGGCCTGGGCAACACCCTGCATCACCTGCCGAACTTGTTCGTGCATATGTGACAGCTCAGACAGAAGATCACCCACAGACCCGGGCATTTCCTCCGCGGGATGACCCGTCTGCATACCTACAGACATAATGTTGTTAGTCAGCTTCTTCGCCGAACTCCTTTAAAAGGATTCGTTCAAGCACTTACTGAAAATGCCGCGCCGATGCGGCTTATTCTCCTTCTCGGAGTCTGCAGGCTGGCCCCGAACGTCTTTTAGTTCCACGCTCAGCTTAATATTGGTATCTTGGAGATTGTTTTTCTCCCGCCTAACCTCAGTCAGCACGCGTTTGCCAGCCTCTAGCTGTCGCATAACATGTTGGTCCTCCGGATTCTCTCCGGATTCATCTGCAACATCTGTTGTTGGATCTATAGCCATGTCGCACGTTATATGGTAACCATCATTCTTTAAAGTAAATGTTACTAGTAGGTGACTTTTTCGGTTCCTGCAATGCGGCCACAGTAGCCCGCAGTTGGGTCTTGCATTCCTCGAGCTCCTGTGATAGCCTAGTATTCTTCTCTGTAAGAACCTGCACAATAAAGATGATCCTTAAATCAGTTCTGCTAATTGTTTCAAGTCTCAGGGGCTACTGATACATATAAATCGTCAGATTTACTCACCCGTACATCCTTTACATACTGAAACGTGGCTCTGGCTAGACCATCTTGAGCAGCACAGAGGTACGCCTATCCAGAATTGAAGGCGTCAAATGCCTCTGGTGAGAAACAAGCGTCACGGAGTACGGCTCGGCGGCGCCTATGATTCATGGCGCTTTCCACTTCTGATTTTGTAGCGGATAATCTATCTGCATCCTCTGTAGGGGGATTATCCGGCGCCTGCCCCATATCGGCTTCTGCCTCCATGTCCGGTCCTGGTGCCCGACTGGTGGAAGCGTGATTGGCAACATCGCCGGACATATTTCGGTGAGCATTTTTTCTGTTAAAGAAACGCGGGCGTCATTACATTTTAAGAAAGACGACAACCACGGAGCGGGGTTTTTCTTATACCTTTGCGCCGACGTCTCTGTCCTGACCGCCTTCCTTTTTGGCCTACCTGGCCTCGGTGCCTCTTGTTGGCGAGTTGTTGCGGGTTCGGCAGGGCGTCCCAAATGCCTTCCCTGTAAAAGATGCCATGTGTATATGGTGGGTGAAGTGCCTTAAAGGGGGTCCTAGTTTTGGAGTTGTGATTTTTGGTTTTTCTTACTTGCGATGCAGGGAGCAGTCTGGGATTGTCGGCCGTAATGGCCACCATGGCATCGTCGCAGCTTAACTGATAGAACTGCCGTCCTATCAGCTCCACGAATATAACCGAATCTTCTTCAAGTCCGGAGTCGAGGGCCCGGTCAGGGTCCTCTGGTTGTGGAGAAGGGCTGATGACCTCCTTTATGGCTTTTCGTAGCTCCTGCCGTAAATTGGCAAGGTGAATACTTACGACAAAGAATGTGGGAAAAATGGGAGCAGGGAGATATAACTTACCTAGCTTGGAGGATTGTACATGGAGAATCCATCCCATGGATTGATGCGGGTGAACTCCTCTTCCTCATCCTTGAACAATTCGGACAAAATCTTCGCTAAGGCGGCAGCATTGTCTGGACCCTTACGCCCGCAGCGGGTGCCCATGATATTGAAGTGGTTGCACTCCCCGCATTATGCAAACCGACATAACCTCGATTACTGTCAATCCTGATCGAGCCAGTGCTTTGATCCGGTTCATTAGATAGAGGACTTCTCCATTGTCTTCCACCTGGGGGCTCCGTGGGCACCAACTTCGGTGCTTCTTTAGAGGAGCATTGTTGAAATCAGGAAGACCCCGCCGAACAGGGTCCGGAAGGGGGACATCCTCCATATAAAACCATTCTGAAGGCCAGTCCTCGGATGACTTCTTCGGGGTACCGGAAAGGTATCCGGTATCGGCGATGCGCCATATTTCGGCTCCGCCCACTTGATAAAGTGACCCCCTCTATGTGCGAGGGACGAGGCAAAATAGCCTTTTCCACAGCTCGAAGTGAGCCTCGCAGCCCAGGAACAACTCGCAGAGAGCAACATAGCCAGCGATGTGTAGGATGGAGGCGGGGGTGAAATTGTGTAATTGGAGGACATAGAACTCCAGGAGCCCGTGGAGGAATGGATGAATTGGAAATCAGAGTCCTCTTAATAAATAGGGAACAAGGCAGACCCGTTCCCCCATAGAAGGGCAGGGAAAGCTCTCCGCTTGCTCCCCGCCATTGTAGGTGGCGAGCCCGGCTCGAACGGGAACCATATACATCGGAGGGAAAAATACCTTAGTCTGCAGTTCGACTAATCGACTGTGCGGGACTAAACACCTTTCCCAATCACCGGGCTTTGGCTACAGGGGTGGGAGGAGGAGCTGCGGAGGTTGTCCATGCTGGAATGGATCTTCCTGAAACGTGCTCTGATGGATTCTCGCTAGGGGAGGATGGTATGGATTGGATCTAAGGATCCCCATCCCTTTAATAGACAATTTATTTATCTGGCTAGGGGGTGAATGTAAAAACGCCCTGGCGCCTCGTATTCATTCGACGCATGGGAGATAGCCCTTACTAGGCACAAAAGCCAAGAGGTCCAAACATTTATGGGACCGGACACTACTTTACAAATGTTCGGAAGATGGAGAAGAACCCGCCTTGCAATGCCGAAGACAATACTGCGCGCCGGACTCATCATCATTGAAGCCTGGCTCGGGGGCTACTAAGGAGTCCTGGATTAGGGGGTCTCCGGACAACTGGATTATATCCTTTGGCCGGACTATTGGACTACGAAGATACAAGATTGAAGACTTCGTCTCATGTCCGAATGGGACTCTACTTGGCGTGGAAGGCAATCTAGGCAATACGGATATGTATATCTCCTCCTTTGTAACCGACCTTCTGTAACCCTAGCCCCCTCCGGTGTCTATATAACCAGAGGGTTTTGGTCCGTAGGACAACATACAATCATACCATAGGCTAGCTTCTAGGGTTTAGCCTCTTCGATCTCGTGGTAGATCAACTCTTGTAATACTCATATCATCAAGAATAAATCAAGCAAGACGTAGGGTTTTACCTCCATCAAGAGGGCCCGAACCTGGGTAAAACATCGTGTCCCCTGCCTCCTTGCGACATGGGCATACCTCGTAGCCTCCTCCTTTATTTCTTGACGTAGGGTCCAAGTCTCCTGGATCATGTTCGGTGAGAAAATCATGTTCCCGAAGGTTTCATTCCGTTTGGACTCAGTTTGATATTCCTTTTCTTTGAAACCCTAAAATAGGAAAAAAAACAGCAATTCTAGGTTGGGCCTCCGGTTAATAGGTTAGTCCCAAAAATAATGTAAAAGTGGATAGTAAAGCCCAATAATGCCCAAAATAGTAGATAATATAGCATGGAGCAATCAAAAATTATAGATACGTTGGAGACGTATCAAGCATCCCCAAGCTTAATTCCTGCTCATCCTCAAGTAGGTAAATGATAAAAAGATAATTTTTGATGTGGAGTGCTACTTGGCATAATTTTAATGTAATTCTTCTTAATTGTGGTATGAATATTCAGATCCGAGGATTCAAGATAAAAGTTCATATTGACATAAAAATAATAATACTTCAAGCATACTACCTAACCAATTATGTCTTCTCAAAATAACATGGCAAAAGAAAGTTCATCCCTACAAAATCATATAGTTTAGTCATGCTCCATTTTTGTCACGCAAGAATGCTCTCATCATTCACAACCCCGATGACAAGCCAAGCAATTGTTTCATACTTTAGTAATCTCAAACTTTATAAACCTTCACGCAATACATGAGCGCGAGCCATGGACATAGCACTATGGGTGGAATAGAATATGATGGGTGTTATGTGGAGAAGACAAAAAAAGGAGAAAGTCTCACATCAACGAGGCTAATCAATGGGCTATGGAGATGCCCATCGATTGATGTTAATGCAAGGAGTAGGGATTGCCATGCAACGGATGCACTAGAGCTATAAATGTATGAAAGCTCAACAAAAGAAACTAAGTGGGTGTGCATCCAACTTGCTTGCTCAAAAAGACCTAGGGCACTTGAGGAGGCCCATTGTTGGAATATACAAGCCAAGTTCTATAATGAAAATTTCCCACTAGTATATGAAAGTGACAAAACAAAAGACTCTCTATCATGAAGATTATGGTGCTACTTTGAAGCACAAGTGTGGCAAAGGATAGTTGCATTGTCCCTTATTTATTTATTTTTTATTTTTTATTTAGCCTTTCTTTTTTCTTTTTTATATTTGGCCTTTTTTGGGGTGGACAATGCTCTATGAATGATGGTCATCACACTTCTATTTACTTACAAATCTAGAATTACAACTCGATATTTAGAACAAGATATGACTCTATATGAGTGAAATGTGAGAAAGAATTATGAACGGGATATGCAATGAACCAAGAGTGAAATGTATGAAAGAATTATGAACGGTGGCTTTGCCACAAATACTATGTCAACTACATGATCATGCTAAGCAATATGACAATGATGAATGTGTCATGATAAACGGAATGGTGGAAAGTTGCATGGCAATATATCTCGGAATGGCTATGGAAATGCCATAATAGGTAGGAATGGTGGCCGTTTTGAGGAAGATATAAGGAGGTTTATGTGTGAAAGAGCGTATCATATCACGGGGTTTGGATGCACCGGCGAAGTTTGCACCAACTCTCAATGTGAGAAAAGGCAATGCACGGTACCGAAGAGGCTAGCAATGATGGAAGGGTGAGAGTGCGTATAATCCATGGACTCAACATTAGTCATAAAGAACTCACATACTTATTGCCAAAATCTACAACTCATCAAAAACCAAGCATTACGCGCATGCTCCTAGGGGGATAGATTGGTAGGAAAAGACCATCGCTCGTCCCCGACCTCCACTCAGAAGGAGGACAATCAAAGAACACCTCATGTTTAAAATTTGTTACATAATGTTTACCATACGTGCATGCTACAGGACTTGCAAACTTCAACACAAGCATTTCTCAAATTCACAACTACTCAACTAGCATGACTTTGATATTATTACCTCCATATCTCAAAACAATCATCAAGCATCAAACTTCTCTTAGTATTCAAAACACTCATAAGAAAAAATTTACTAATCTTGAATACCTAGCATATTAGGATTATTTAAGCAAATTACTGTGATATTTAAGACTCTCAAAATAATCTAAGTGAAGCATGAGAGATCAGTAGTTTCTATAAAACAAATCCACCACCGTGCTCTAAAAGATATAAGTGAAGTACTAGAGCAAAACTATATAACTCAAAAAGATATAAGTGAAGCACATAGAGTATTCTAACAAATTCAAAATCATGTATGGCTCTCTCAAAAGGTGTGTACAGCAAGGATGATAGTGGTAAACTAAAAAGCAAAGACTCAAATCATACAAGACACTCCAAGCAAAACACATATCATGTGGTGAATAAAAATATAGCTCCAAGTAAAGTTACCGATAGAAGTAGACGAAAGAGAGGATGCCTTCCGGGGCATCCCCAAGCTTTGGCTTTTATGTGTCCTTAGATTACCTTGGGGGTGCCATGGGCAACCCCAAGATTAGGCTCTTGCCACTCCTTGTTCCATAATCCATCAAATCTTTATCCAAAACTTGAAAACTTCACAACACAAAACTTAAAGTAGAAAATCTCGTGAGCTCGGTTAGCGAAAGAAAACAAAAGACCACTTCAAGGTACTGTAATGAACTCATTCTTTATTTATATTGGTGTTAAACCAACTGTATTCAAACTTCTCTATGGTTTATAAACTATTTTACTAGCCATACATTCATCAAAATAAGCAAACAACACATGAAAAACAGAATCTTTCAAAAACAGAACAGTCTGTAGTAATATGTATCTAGCGCAAGATATGGAACCCCATAAATTCTAACATAAATTGCTGGACGTGATGAATTTATCTGTTAATCATATGCAAAAAGAATTAACTGAATATCACTTTCCAAATAAAAATGGCAGCAGTTCTCGTGAGCGCTAAAGTTTCTGCTTTTTTATAGCAAGATATCAAGACTTTCCCCAGAAATATTCAACACCTTGTTGCCCACGTCACCTTGGACAATGGGCTCAACATAAAAGTTGTTTGGTCTTATATCTGGGGGACAACTGAATACACTGCTAGAAGATTCTATAAATTCTGCTTCAGAAATATCAAAGCTCACAAAACGTACCAATGGTTGTGGAAATCCAAAGTCATAGTCAAGATAAAAGTATTTGGCTGGCTTCTCCTCTCCGATCGCCTCAATACTAGAGACATGCTCAAGCGAAGGCATTATAATGTTGGAGACGATTTAAGCTGCCTACTTTGTGGCCATGCCCAAGAAGATGTTGATCACATGATCCTCAACTGTCCATTTAGTAAACAGTGCTGGTCCAGATTTGGGATGAATCCAGAACAACATACCACGCGACTACCCTGGTTGGAAACGGCCAAGAAAAACTGGAATAAACCTATGTTCATGGAGACATTCCTTCAGGCATCTTGGAGTATTTGGAAGGAGAGGAATGACAAGCTATTCAGACACATCAACCCCTCCTACAACTCTTGGCTACTAAGATTTAAAACAGACTTTGGTCTTCTTCAATATAGGGTCAAAGAAAATATGAAGGACTTCATTTTCCTTTTATTAGACTCCCTTCCCTTTGACTAGTCTGCTTTTGCTAGTCTTGCCACCCCTTGCCACAAAGTGGCCAGGGTTGCCCCTTGTAAACACCTTGTACAATGTAATGTAAATGTTTGAAAGGTAATATATTTCACAGTGGGAGCCTCTCCCACTGTCACATGTTTCAAAAAAAAGACTTTCCCCAAGTCTTCCCAGCGGTTCTACTTTGCACAAACACTAATTAAACACAAAAAACACAACCTAAACAGAGGCTAGATAAATTATTTATTACTAAACAGGAGCAAAAAGCAAGGAATAAAAATAAAAATGGGTTGCCTCCCAACAAGCACTATCGTTTAACGCCCCTAGCTAGGCATGAAAAGCAAGGATAGATCTAGGTATTGCCATCTTTGGTTTTAGGGGAAAAGAGAGCAAACTTGTTATCTACGGAATTAATATTTCTATTTTGACAAAGTACATGTCCATTAATAGTAGAAGAAAGATTAAGAATGTTGCGGAAATTGGCATCTAGGCTAGCTTTTATCTCTTTAATAGATTCGTTTTGGTAAGAAAGCAAGAGAGATGTGATTTCAGCTTTCTCGTTAATGGGGTGCCCAAATGTAGTTTTCATCCTCTCATAGGTATCTATGGGGACCCCTTCAAGATAATCCCCCTTGAAAATAGAATCTAAAACTTGTTTGAACGAAGCGGCCAGCCCAACATAAAAGCTTTTTAAGTAAACCTCAATTTGATATCGGGGTACATAGCTAGCCCGAATCTTTAACAGCCTATCCCAAGCATCTTTCAAAGATTCATCAAGTAAATAACGAAAAATTCCAGAATCATCTTCATCAAAATTACTAAGGTTCTCATTGATAACTCTAGCAAGTTGTTCCATAGCATTCCGATTTATGAGCTTAGATAAGATAGCAGGATTGTCTAAAGCACTAGAACTTGGGAGAGAATCCCCAATTCTTTTCAGTTCTGACATGGCAAGGGAAAAGCGAGCGAAAATAGGCAAATAGAGAAAGAGAGGGAGGATAGAGAGAGAGGGCGAATAAAACGGCAAGGGTGAAGTGGGTGATAGGAAAACGAGAGGCAAATGGCAAATAATGTAATGCGGGAGATAAGGGTTGTGATGGGTACTTGGTATATTCACTTTTGCGTAGACTCCCCGGCAACGGCGCCAGAAATGGCTCGTTGTCGGGAGTCAAATATTGACTTGCGCGAACCTCCCCGGCAACGGCGCCAGAAATTCTTCTTGCTACCTCTTGAGCATTGTGTTGGATTTCCTTGAAGAGGAAAGGATGATGCAGCAAAGTAGCGTAAGTATTTCCTTCAGTTTTTGAGAACCAAGGTATCAATCCAGTAGGAGGCTACGTGCGAGTCCCTCGTACCTGCACAAAACAAATAGCTCCTCGCAACCAACACGATAAGGGGTTGTCAATCCCTTCACGGTCACTTACGAGAGTGAGATCTGATAGATATGATAGAATAATATTTTTGGTGTTTTTGTGATAAAGATACAAAGTAAAATAAAAGCAAAGTAAAAAAGCAAAGGAAATAACTAAGTATTGGAAGATTAATATGATGAATATAGACCTAGGGGCCATAGGTTTCACTAGTGGCTTCTCTCAAGAGCATAAGTATTTTACGGTGGGTGAATGAATTACTGTTGAGCAATTGATAGAATTGAGCATAGTTATGAGAATATCTTGGTATGATCATGTATATAGGCATCACGTCTGAGACAAGTAGACCGACTCCTGCGTGCATCTACTACTATTACTCCACTCATCGACCGCTATCCAGCATACATCTCGAGTATTAAGTTCATTGAAACAGAGTAACGCCTTAAGCAAGATGACATGATGTAGAGGGATAAATTCATGCAATATGATAAAAAAACCATCTTGTTATCCTCGATGGCAACAATACAATATGTGCCTTGCTGCCCCTACTGTCACTAGGAAAGGACACCGCAAGATTGAACCCAAAGCTAAGCACTTCTCCCATTGCAATAAAGATCAATCTAGTAGGCCAAAACAAACTGATAATTCAAAGAGACTTGCAAAGATAACCAACCATACATAAAAGAATTCAAAGAAGATTCAAATATTGTTCATAGATAATCTTGATCATAAACCCACAATTCATCGTTCTCAACAAACACACCGCAAAAAGAAGATTACATCGAATAGATATCCACAAGAGAGGGGAAGATCATTGTATTGAGATCCAAAAAGAGAGAAGAAGCCATCTAGCTAATAACTATGGACCCGAAGGTCTGAGGTAAACTACTCACACTTCATCGGAGAGGCTATGGTGTTGACGTTGAAGCCCTCCGTGATGGATGCCCCCTCCGGTGGAGCTCCGGAACAGGCCCCAAGATGGGATCTCGTGGATACAGAAAGTTGCGGCGGTGGAATTAGGGTTTTGGCTCGGTATCTTATCGTTTGGGGGTACGTAGGTATATATAGGAGGAAGGAGTACGTCGGTGGAGCAACAAGGGGCCCACGAGGGTGGAGGGCGCGCCTGGGGGGTAGGCGCGCCCCCCGACCTCGTGGCCTCCACCTTTATTTCTTGACATAGGGTCCAAGTCTCCTGGATCATGTTCGATGAGAAAATCACGTTCCCGAAGGTTTCATTCCATTTGGACTCCATTTGATATTCCTTTTCTTCGAAACACTAAAATAGGCAAAAAAACAGCAATTCTGGGCCGGGCCTCCGGTTAATAGGTTAGTTCAAAAAATAATATAAAAGTGGATAATGAAGCCCAATAATGTCCAAAACAGTAGATAATATAGCATGGATCAATCAAAAATTATAGATACGTTGGAGACGTATCAGGCGACGGAAACCTCTATGTCCAGCTTCACGCACTATGCGGGTGCTTCACCAGCCCTGGCGTCGCCACTCCCTCCGATGGTGCGCTTCGGCGGCATCGTCATACACTCCGGAGTCCAGACGTCAGTGACCACTATGGACCGGGGGTGCGGCCGCCAATTATTGCCGGCGGCTCGGGCGCACAATTAATACAGACCAGTGGGAGCGAGGCAGGCTGCGGCCAAAAGTTGTCTTGCCTCCCGATGAGCCTGTGCGGCGGACGTCTTCCATTCCTACCATCATTTCACACAGCTACATGCACGCCTCCCCATCAATACACACACATGCATGCATGTGTTGGTGTACAAAAGTAGGGGCTCCCCTTTTGACCCCTTTACTTGTGCATGGGCACTCAGAGGCACGCGCCACGGCCACACTTAGCAGGGCAGAGGAGGGAAGCCAGAGAGAAGCCGAAGCGAAAAACAACCAAGGCAACGCCAAGACCAGAAGCGTAGGACGGCAAGAGGGTGAGGTGGGCTCCCTCGGCAAGGTCCTTCCCGAGGCGGGCCCCGCAGCCCCGGCAAGAGCCTTGCCGGGGAAACTTGCCCGACGCCAACAGAGCAAGCCACCCTTCAGCCTAAAGGTTCTGAACACCGTCAACAACTACATTGGGACCAGGGCTCGAGAGGCACCTCTGTGGTGGCATGCAAATCTTCGTCAAGATCATAAACACAGGATCGGATGAGGATTAGAAGACGACGACCCTCGGCGGGATCCTAGCCTAGGAAATCCACAAGACCCATGGCAAGACCCTTGCCAGGGATGACAGCAACGCCATGGCAAGACCCTTGCCGGGCCCCCGGCAAGGCCCTTGTCGAGGGCATCAGCAGAACCACTGCCAGACCTGCACCAGCCAAGATTCCGCCGCCGTTCGCATGCAGCTGCCAGCCCAACCAGTTGGGCAAGCACCTGCGTGGTGGCATGCAGATCTTCATGAAGGCCCTACAACCGCGCCACCTCATATGCCTGCCTGCCTACATGGCGCTGCATGCATCGTTGGTCTGGGCGTGTGTCGAAGCGATGCGAAGCGGCAACGGACGGTACGGGCCTCGTTCCCATCCCCGATAAAGCTAATGGACACCTACGTAGTGCTTTTAATGCACTTTGTCCCGTAATGCCGTGCGATAAGCTCGCGCACTGTAGGCCTTTCCGCCTCCTATGTGCCACTGTGGCAGCCCCTTTTTCCTATATAAGGAGGCCTAAGGCGACCAGGAGAGGGATTCGGCCTTTTTGAACTGCACAACCATCATAGCTAGTTCAAGAGGCTAAAGAACACCCAATACATCCACCAAAGCAGGACAAGGGTTTTACGCATCCTCGCGGCCCGAACCTGGGTAAACGACCCGTGTGCTAGCTCCTAAACCTGCTCTTCTCACGACCCCGCGCCGGCCGACCGTAGAAGGGATCCCAGTGATCCCATAGGTGTCGTTCTCACCAACATCTTTGGTGCGCTAGGTAGGGGGCCGTAGTTATGAGAATCTGGTCTAGCAGTTAGCCTAGCAGTTCTTCGTCGTCATGGCTCCCAACAAGAAGGCGGCCACGGTGGTCAGTTCGTCAGGAGCCGGACGACCCGTACCAGTGCGGGCAAGCAGCGCGCTGGTCGCGGACAGAACCCGAGGCGCGACCCGGGATCACCAACATCGCTATAGCAGTCAGAGCTTGGCTAGCGGTGTCGTTCATGTGCAAGGCGACGGGCCACATGCTGCGAAATCCAGAGACGGAGCTGGGCCACCCGTAGACGGCGCGGGACACTACGGGGGCGTCGCCATACCACCCGCGGGCGGCGCGGCGACCTCCAAGATGCCCACTCCGGCGCCCACAATGCGCTCTTCCCGGGTTGTGCGCGACGAGCAGCGTCACCACACCGGTGACCCTGGACGTCACCGTGGGAAGAGTCATGTGCGTCATCCCCGGGACGAAGGAGGCCAGCATGCCCGCCGAAGTGCTGGCGAGGACGGACGCATAGCCACTGGGCCGTGACAGAGCTCCTTCTAACATGGTTAGAAGTCAAAGCGCGCCACGGTCCATGCAGCTTTCGCCGCCACCCACACCAGCAGAAGCCTTGGCGCGTGCACAGCTGCTCCTCGACTTCCCTCTCGCCGCGGAGAAGCTCGATGAGTGCAGAGCCACTATCCGGAGCCTCATCGGCATCACCAACAAAGACGAGCCATGGCTGGCGGGGCCCTCAGGCCGGCGCTCCATCGAGCCACTGCATGCCCGCGGCGGAGGGGCCGGAGGCGCCATGGCCATGGTGCACTCTCCTCCTCCATGTCAACCACCGCGGATGTCGGTCCATCATGATGACGCTTGTGATGACATTTCCATAGCGTCGTCCGACCCACGGACCCGCCGCGACCAACGCTAGGTTCTTCGGGAGCGAGCCCATGAAGATGCTCGAACCACCATCAAGCGCCGGTGCGATACGCGCCACCAGTCAGACAGGCGGGCAGGGCCCGCTATGGACCACCCAGCACCGGGAGGCTCCGGTGGGTTGCCTAACCTTTACCCGTGGGCTGCGGCAGTTCCAGTGGCCGTCCCACCGCACGTTCAAGTCCGGCATCGGCAAGAAGTACGACGGCAAGACCCACCCGTTAGAGTTCCTCAGCATCTACACCATCGCAATGCAAGCCGCTGGAGCTCGTGACGACAAGGTGCTTGCCAATTACTTCCCGTTGGCCCTGAAACCCAATGTCATGTCTTGGTTGATGCACTTACCGGCGCATTCCATTTCTTCTTGGTAAGATCTTTTCCACGAGTTCGGTGGTGCCTTCACTTGAGGCCACCAAGCTCATGGTCAGGAGAGTGATTTGCATATCATTCCCTAGAAGGAAGGTGAAAAAATGCACAAGTACATATAGAGGTTCAGCCGAGTGCAATACAACATCCCAGATGTTCATCTTGCCACCGTGATGAGCGCATTCCATCAGAATTTGTGTAACCGCAAGTTGCATGAAGAGCTGGCAAAGAACAAGGTCAAGGACGTGGCCGAACTTTATGTTCTGGCCGATAGATGCGCTCGGGCTGAAGAGGGAAGGAAGTACCCCGGTGAAGACGCCAGTGCGGAACCGACTCTACTGACGAAGACACCGCCGCCCCGAAGAAGAAGGGCCGGCATCGCAACAGGGAACGCAAGGACAAGACCGTGCTTGTCGTCGAGGGATCCGGCGACACCAGTGTCGCCAAGAAGGCCAACGCAGACAACCCTGAAAAGGAGATTGCCGGGTGCGCCCTTGCCGGGCCTTGGCGGCTGCCGACAAGCCAGGGGGCTCTGACAAGCAGTACTGCAAGATCCACCGCAGCAAGGGCCACGACCTCCAGAACTACTGACAAGTTGAGCTGCTTGCTGAAAAGCAAAAAGCCGAATATGAGAGGCGGTACAAAGGGAAGGGTCGGGATGGTGCTGAAGGATCCGCCAAGAAGCATGGTGGCCAAGAAGGTCATCGCAGCAAGGATAACCAGCAAGAGAGGCCCACTCGGGGCCGCGACAAGAAGCAGGAAGACGATGATCATGACGAGGACGACGAGTCCGGTGAGCATGAGTTCCAGAAGGCTACAGAGGCCATGTGAGTCGATGGTGGCGCCTCACTACACACTTCTCACCGCCAACTAAAGCAGTGGGTGCGTGAGATTACAGCAGCAGAGCCATCGTTCGATGCTCAGAAGCCACTGAAGTGGTCCAGCACGCCCCTCATCTTTGACGCCGAGGACCACCCTGACCGCACAGTTGCGCTCAGGTGTTTGCCGTTGTTGGTCTCACCAATGATACACAACCTCAAGGTGAACAAGATGTTGGTTGATGGCGGGCCGACCTGAACTTGATCTCGCCCGTCGTGAACAAAAGGCTGCAAAATCCTGATAGAGACCTTGAGGAAATGGGTACGTTTCAAGGGGTCAGTTCGAGAAGGAGCCAGCCAAAGGGGACGGTCACATTGCTCATGATGTTTGGAGGTGATTTGAACAACAGGACAGAGAGGATCGTCTTCGATGTGGCTGAGATCCCCTTGCCCTACAACGGGATCCTCGGCCGCCCGGCACTAGCCAAGTTCATGGCAGCGTCGCACTACGCCTACAATACGCTGAAGATGCCTAGGCCGATGACCATCCTCACCGTCGCCTCCGACAAGAAGGATGCGCTAATCTGCGCAGACCAACTCTATCGAGAAGCAGTTGCAGCAGCTACCGCCAAGGCACTGGCTCCTGCCGTTGAGGCCCCAGGAGGGAAGAAGAAGACCGGCAAGACCTCTCGCACCCACTCCAGCAAGCGCACCTCTTCGGAGTGTTGTGCTACCGTCGAGGACGTGCCCGAGATCTCTACCGGCAAGAGCAAGAAATCCAGAGCTGCACCACCAGAGACCAAGAGGGTGTCCATCAAGGAGGATGGCACGGGAGGGGCTTTCACCATAAGCTCCACCCTCGACAGCAAATAGGAAAGCACGCTCGTCGCTTTCCTGTGGGAGAATGTCAATGTTTTTGTGCGGCAAGCATCCGACATCCCCAGCTTTCCCAGGAATGTGATTGAGCACCACCTTGCTGTCTGTCCCCATGCGCAACCTGTCAAACAGAAGGTCAGGAAGCAAGCTTTGGAACGATAGGAGTTCATCACAGAGGAGATCAGGAAATTGGAAGCGGCAGGTTTGGTGAGAGGAGTGCTCCATCCTACGTGGTTGGCCAATCCAGTGGTGGTGCACAAGGCAAATGGGAAGGGGGGGCTGTGTATTGACTACACAGATATCAATAAGGCTTGTCCTAAGGACCCCTTCCCGTTGCCGCGCATCGACTAGATTGTTGACTGCACGGTCGGGTGTGATCTGTTGTCATTCCTTGACGCCTACTCGGGATACCACCAGATCTTCATGGCAAGAGAAGATGAAGAGAAGACAGCCTTTATCACCCCATGTGGTATGTATTGCTTTTTACGGATGCCTTTCGGGTTGAAGAGTGTTGGCTCGATGTTTGCAAGGGTGGTCCAGATTGGTTTTGAGCCCCAGCTATATAGAAATAAGGAAGCTTAGATGGATGACATAGTGGTCAAACCAAGGACAAGGCGACCCTTGTACAAGACCTAGAAGAGACGTTTGCCAACCTTCGCAAGATCAACCTCAAGCTGAACCCTGAGAAGTGTGTCTTTGGCGTCCCGTCAGGAAAACTTCTCGGGTTCTTTGTATTGCAGCGTGGAATCGAGGCAAGCCCAGACAAGATCAAGGCTATTGAGCAGATTGAGGCACCCAAGTAGATCAAGGATGTGCGCCGGCTCACTGGCTGCGTTGCCGCCATGAGCAGGTTCATCTCCATGTCCGCTGAACGTGCCCTTTCCTTTTTCAAAATCTTGAAGAAGGCAGGCCCAATGGAGTGGACCCCAGAGGCCGAGGCGGCGTTGCAGGATCTGAAGAAATACCTTTCCTCTATGCCAATATTGGTTGCGCCTAAACCGCAAGAGCCGTTGATGTTGTATCTGGCAGCAACGAATCAAGTGGTCAGCGCTGCACTAGTGGTGCAGAGGGAGGTCGACAAAGAGGCAGTGGCTGCGGCAGGACCGGCGGATGGCAAGTTAGAGATTCCCCCAGCAGGGCCTGGTGCCGGCAAGGCAGGACCCCCAGCAGAGTCCGACGCCATCGGGGCAGGGCCCGTGCAGCTAAGTGAAGTGGTGCAGAAGAAGAAGATGATACAGCACCCGGTTTACTTTGTCAGCTCCCTCTTGCAGGGGGCAGGTCAAGGTACTCCGGTGTGCAGAAATTGCTCTTCGGCCTCCTTATGGCCTCGAGGAAGCTGCGTCATTACTTCCAAGCCCACGAGATCACTGTTGTCACCTGCCTCCTGTTGCAACGGATACTGAACAACCCATATGTAACTAGAAGGATTGTGGAGTGGGCCTTGGAGTTGCCAAGCTTTGGGTTGAAGTTTGAAAGCACTTCGACAATCCAGAGCAGAGTCTTGGCGGAGTTCATTGCAGAATGGACCTCAACGCCCGACGAGGAAATCCAGGACATCACTCTCCCCAGCAAGGAAGCAAGTCGCGGCTGGATCATGTACTTTGACGGGGCTTTCTCGCTGCAAGGCGCTGGTGCCGGTGTGCTGCTTGTCTCACCCACCAGAGAGCACCTCAAGTATGTGATCCAAATGCACTTTCCCAGGGAGATGTCCACAAACAACACTACTGAGTACTAGGGGCTGCTTGCCAGTCTCAAGATCGCGGCAGACCTCGGGGTGAAGAAGCTCATCATCAGGGGTGATTCGCGGCTTGTCGTCATACAAGTCAACAAAGATTACCAGAGTCCATTGATGGAGGCCTACGTAGATGAGGTGAGGAAGCTGGAGGAGTGCTTCGATGGTATTCAAGCGGAGAACGACATTGCTGACTACTTGTCAAAGTGCGTTGCATTTAAGCTACATGTGGAACCATGTACCTTTTTGCTTCGGTTAACTCAACCATCCTTCGAACCACCAACGGAGCAGAACAAGCAGAAGAAATCGGGCCCCAGCAAGTACTTTCCCACCGAGCCCCCAGGGGCCGCCGGCAAGGGTGTTGTCGCGGATTTCGAGCCTGCGAGCCTACCAAGGGTCAGCTGGCTCCGGCAGGGCGCCAAGCCCTGGCCGTAGAGATGGCTGCCCCCATGGCAGAAGAGATGCCTTTGGTCCTTGCCGTCGAGCCCCAGGCTCTGGCATGGGCACAACATACCATCTGTTTCCTCCAAACAGGGGAACTTCCTGAGGAGCAGGAAGAAGCAGAAAAAGTAGCCTGTCGGTCTATCATGTACCAGTTCGTCGATGGCGTCCTATATAGAAAAAGACCGAACGGTGTGAAATTGAAGTGCATCCCCCGGGAGGAAGGACTGGAGCTGTTGGCAGATATACATGGAGGCATATGTGGCTCCCACATAGGGTCGAGGGACCTTGCCGGCAAGGCATTTTGGCAAGGCTTCTTCTGGCCCACCGCACTCCAGGATGCGATGGCACTAGTAACCAAGTGTGAAGCGTGCCAGTTACATTCGAAGAAGCTTCATCAACCAGCTCAAGCCCTTCAAACAATCCCACTCTCCTGGCCTTTTTCGGTCTGGGGGCTCGACATACCGGGCCCTTTCCCTAGCGCTATCGGGGGCTTTGAGTACTTGTATGTTGCAATCGACAAGTTCACAAAGTGGCCGGACGTGGAAGGAGTGAGGAAGGTGACTGCACAGTCAGCCGTCAAGTTCTTCAAGGGACTAGTGTGCCGTTTTGGTGTGCCAAACAGACTGATCACCGTCAACGGCACACAGTTCACAAGCCATGCCTTCATGCAATACTTCCGAGACCTCGGCAGCAAGGTCTGTTTTGCTTCTGTGGCACACCCACGGAGCACCGGCCAGGCGGAGAGGCCAAATGCTGAAGTACTGCGAGGCCTGAGAACAAAGACTTTTGACAAGCTGCACAAGAGCAGAAGGCGCTGGATTAATGAGTTGCCGGTGGTTCTTTGGTCGATCAGGATGACGCCAAATCGAGCCACCAGCCAGACACCCTTTGCCCTGGTATACGGGGTAGAAGTAGTTCTCCCCAAGAAACTCATATACGGGTCACCTCGAGTGCTCGCTTATGATGAGCTTGAGCAAGAGCGATTGCGGCAAGATGACGCAATGCTCCTTGAGGAAGATCGTCTTCGGGAGGCTGTGAGAGAAGCACGCTACCAGCAAGCCTTGCGCCGCTACCATAGCCACAAGGTTCATGCCCGAAGCTTTGAGGAAGGCGACCTTGTTCTTCGGCGCGTTTAGTCGGCCAAGAATTCCAACTAGTTGACACCGAAGTGGGAAGGCCCTTATCGGGTAATACGAGTCACTAGGCCCGGCGCGGGCCGCCTAGAAACCAAAGATGTTGTCCTAGTAAGCAATTCCTGGAACATCGAACATCTTCGCAAGTTTTACCAATAAGGCGCGGTTCCCGGGCTTCCCGGTGAACCACCTTTTGTACGAGCCTTGCCGGCAAGGCATGTAACCCTCTGTACAAAGCTAGGCGCAGACCCTGAGCATAAATAAACGAAGCGCTGGCGTCCTAATAGCATGCATACTAGGTTAAGTCTTTCCCTCGGTTAGGGTTGATAGTGCTTAGCGGCGACTAACCCCTAGCCTAGAGGTCGAGTGGGCGTCTTTCTATTCTCTTTGGTTCACAGGGCACGCGGACACTTCTGCTAAGTCGGTTGGGAAAGAGAGAACGAACCGGCGCTCCGGCCTCGGCAAGCCAAGACTGCCAGGGGCTGAAGATACAAGGGTCCGACCACGGCAAGCAAAGGTTGCCGGGGGCTGCGGATTCAGATAAGTCTTTCATCCCTCCTGTTATGCAATTCCGTATAGAACTGGGACATGTGAAACCCCGTTTATGTTCCTAAAACCACCATGCTCCCCCTTTCCTATACCCAAGAGCTACCTCCAGGGTCAGAATTTGGTAGTAGTCACGGTGGCGAGGAGATGAACGAGGGGCCTAACTCTACTTCGCCCCTACCTCCACCAAGAGCGCGAGAATGGTCGACCGAAGTGGGGAGACGGCAAGGCCTGTTGCCGGGCGACAATGTTTATCTTAAAAATAACAAGGATTCATCCTTGGCATGGGCCTCGCTCACGCACAAAGAACCCGGCAAGCACCATTTTTCATTAAAAACATCCCGTACATGTACAGTTCATACGGAATTAGAAACATGAGCAAGGGGATTACAAGTCTTAGAATTAACAAGTACCCGTAGGCTTACAAACTAAAAAAAGACAAGATGCATGTAATCCCTTTCTTGTCCCTCTCCTTAGAAGGTGGAACAAGAGGGCAGGAGGGCGAAAAGAGCGCCTAAGCAAGGTACGAGGTGCAGAAGGCACCAAGAGAACGTCCCGGTGCCGGGAGGGGAGCTGGAAGATGAGGCAGCAGGCCGGCAATACGCGACGAAGGCGTCGGTGCCCACGTACTCCGACTTGACGGCCGCCACCCGCCTTCTTTGCCCTCTTCGGCCCTCCTACGCCAGCTACCCAAGGAGACGATGGGGAGCACCCCGATGGAGACCTTGGCGAGGATGGCCCTCGGCAAGGGGCGTGGCCGAGGGAGGGGCGGCGCGGTCTGTCGGAGTCGGCATCCTGCCGCTCGACTCCCTCGTCGTCGTTGTCGCTATCATCCTCGTCACTCCCGCTTGAGGAGGAATCTTCATCGTCGGAGGATCTCTCCACGCAGCACTTCAAGCGAGTTCCGAGGTCTCCGAAGACCTTGACTGAAAGCAGGCTGCCCTTCGTTAACATGAAGTAGAGGACAAGCTCCGCCGTCAAGCTGTGGTTGCGTGTGAACGTCTTCCATCTGCGGCGGAGGTACATGACGTGAGGGGCAGGGAAGTCGACGTCGACCCGCGTGTCGCCGTTCCCGCAGCCCTTCATGTGCAACCATAGGGTCTGGGGTGGATCGAGCTCCATCTCCCAAGCAAAGGCAGTAGGGAGACGGAGGCGGCGACGCGGTGGCCGGCGCAGCCTGATGAACAACTCGCGGGGCTGGTCCCCGACGTGGTGCTCCATCGGGGGAGGCATGGCTGGCGGAGGCGAGGCTGATGCGCCGCCCCGTCCTCCTCTCCCCCGAGAGCCATGACAACCTCGGCCTCGCCCCCTCCCCCTTACTCTCGTGGCTGGTTCTGTGCCACGAGCTCTTGGGGAGGAGGAACGCGCTGACGAGCAGCGACCCTCGCCGACACCGTCAAAGGGCCAGCGCTTCCTCTCGCCATGGTAGATGGAAGAAAGAAGCGGGGATGGAAGGAGATGGATGATGGAAGAATGTGGAATGCCACACCCCCTCCCCTCCTTATAAAGGGGCGGAGTCGGGGCTCGGCCGCCCCACTCGACCAATCCGGTCATCGGGGGCGCAGGGAATTAGGACCGGCCCGCTGCCCCAATCAGCGACGGCCCGGTTTCCCGCTTCCACCTCCAGCCACCTGCATGAGGGACACATAGCGAGCGAGCAGCATTGAAGGGACATGCGAAGCGGCCGCTCCACACCCCATGATCGTGGGGCGCGGGCGCCTTGAAGACCACGACCCGAGTCCACCTGAGTAAATGGGTCGTGCCTCTACGCCTCCCTCCTGTTATGGGGAAGGCGCGAGCCGCCTCTTTACCACAATGTGACGCATGCATGCGGGAACCGCCCCATGCATGACCCCCACGTCACGCACGACCCTTCAACGCGGGTCGTGGGTAAGCGCAGCAGACAAGAAATTACTACGGTAAAATCTGCCCCACCTGCCCATGCACCGTTCTGGGCCTGGCCCATCAACGTGTCGCGCTTATGTGTGGCCCAGGCCCGAGGGCTCCTGTCCGTGTACAAAAGTAGGGGCTCTCCTTTTGACCCCTTTACTTGTGCACGGGCAGTCAGAGCCATGCGCCACGGCCACACTTAGCAGGGCAGAGGAGGGAAGCCAGAGAGAAGCCGAAGCACCAGACAACCAAGGTGATGCCAAGACCAGAAGCGCAGGAGCGCAAGAGGGTGAGGTGGGCTCCCTTGGCAAGGTACTTGTCGAGGTGGCCTCCCGCAGCCCCGGCAAGAGCCTTGCCAGGGAAACTTGCCCGACGCCAACAGAGCGAGCCACCTTTGAGCCCAAAGGTTCCTAACGGCGTCAACAAATACATTGGGACCAAGGCTTAGGAGGCGCCTCTGTGGTGGCATGCAAATCTCCGTCAAGATCATAAACATAGGATCGGATGAGGATTAGAAGATGACGACCGTCGGCGGGATCCTAGCCGAGGAAATCCACAAGACCCCCGGCAAGACCCTTGCCGGGGATGACAGCAATGTTGGTTTTCTTAGTAATTTCAAAAAATTTCCTACGCACACGCAAGATCATGGTGATGCATAGCAACGAGAGGGGGAGAGTGTGATCTATGTACCCTTGTAGATCGACAACGGAAGCGTTTGGTTGATGTAGTCGTACGTCTCCACGGCCCGACCGATCAAGCACCGAAACTACGGCACCTCTGAGTTCTATTACACGTTTAGCTCGATGACGATCCCCTGACTTCGATCCATCAAAGTGTCGGGGAAGAGTTCCGTCAGCACGACGGCATGGTGACGATCTTGATGTACTACTGTCGCAGGGCTTCGCCTAAGCACCGCTACAATATTATCGAGGACTATGGTGGAAGGTGGCACCGCACACGGCTAAGAATATGATCACATGGATTAACTTGTGTCTCTAGGGGGTGCCCCTGCCTCCTTATATAAAGGTTCAAGGGAGGGGGGCCGGCCGGCCAGGAGAGGTGCGCCAGGAGGAGTCCTACTCCTTCTGGGAGTAGGACTCCCCCCCTTTCCTAGTTGGAATAGGATTCATGGAGGGGGGAAAGAGGAGAGAGAGGAGGAAGGGGGCCGGCCCCCTCTCCTTGTCCAATTCGGACCAAGGGGGGGAGGGGCGCGCGGCCCAGCCCTGGCTGCCTCTTCTCTTCTTCCACTAAGGCCAACTAAGGCCCATATACCTCCCGGGGGGTTCCGGTAACCTCCCGGTACTCCGGTAAAATCCCGATTTCACCCGGAACACTTCCGATATCCAAACATAGGCTTCCAATATATCAATCTTTATGTATCGATCATTTCGAGACTCCTCGTCATGTCCGTGATCACATCGAGGACTCCGAATAACCTTCAGTACATCAAAATGCATAAACTCATAATATAACTGTCATCGTAACCTTAAGCGTGCGGACCCTACGGGTTCGAGAACAATGTAGACATGACTGAGACACGTCTCCGGTCAATAACCAATAGCGGAACCTGGATGCTCATATTGGCTCCTACATATTCTACGAAGATCTTTTATCGGTCAGACCGCATAACAACATACGTTGTTCCCTTTGTCATCGGTATGTTACTTGCCCGAGATTCGATCGTCGGTATCCCATACCTAGTTCAATCTCGTTACCGGCAAGTCTCTTTACTCGTTCTGTAATACATCATCCCGCAACTAACTCATTAGTTGCAATGCTTGCAAGGCTTAAGTGATGTGCATTACCGAGAGGGCCGAGAGATACCTCTTCGACAATCGGAGTGACAAATCCTAATCTTGAAATACGCCAACCCAACATGTACCTTTGGAGACACCTGTAGAGCTCCTTTATAATCACCCAGTTACGTTGTGACGTTTGGTAGCACACAAAGTGTTCCTCTGGCAAACGGGAGTTGCATAATCTCATAGTCATAGGAACATGTATAAGTCATGAAGAAAGCAATAGCAACATACTAAACGATCGGGTGCTAAGCTAATGGAATGGGTCATGTCAATCAGATCATTCAACTAATGATGTGATCCTGTTAATCAAATGACAACTCTTTTTCCATGGTTAGGAAACATAACCATCTTTGATTAACAAGCTAGTCTAGTAGAGGCATACTAGTGACACTCTGTTTGTCTATGTATTCACACGTGTATCATGTTTCCGCTTTAATACAATTCTAGCATGAATAATAAACTTTTATCATGATATATAAGGAAATAAATAATAACTTTATTATTTCCTCTAGGGCATATTTCCTTCAGTCTCCCACTTGCACTAGAGTCAATAATCTAGATTACACAGTAATGATTCTAACACCCATGGAGCCTTGGTGCTGATCATGTTTTGCTCGTGGAAGAGGCTTAGTCAACGGGTCTGCAACATTCAGATCCGTATGTATCTTGCAAATCTCTATGTCTCCCACCTGGACTAGATCCCAGATGGAATTGAAGCGTCTCTTGATGTGCTTGGTTCTCTTGTGAAATCTGGATTCCTTCGCCAAGGCAATGCACCAGTATTGTCACAAAAGATTTTCATTGGATCCGATGCACTAGGTATGACACCTAGATCGGATATGAACTCTTTCATCCAGACTCCTTCATTCGCTGCTTCCGAAGCAGCTATGTATTCCGCTTCACACGTAGATCCCGCCACGACGCTCTGTTTAGAACTGCACCAACTGATAGCTCCACCGTTTAATGTAAACACGTATCCGGTTTGCGATTCAGAATCGTCCGAATCAGTGTCAAAGCTTGCATCAACGTAACCGTTTACGATGAGCTCTTTGTCACCTCCATATACGAGAAACATATCCTTAGTCCTTTTCAGGTACTTCAGGATGTTCTTGACCGATGTCCAGTGATCCACTCCTGGATTACTTTGGTACCTCCCTGCTAGACTTATAGCAAGGCACACATCAGGTCTGGTACACAGCATTGCATACATGATAGAGCCTATGGCTGAAGCATAGGGAACATCTTCCATCTTCTCTCTATCTTCTGCAGTGGTCGGGCATTGAGTCCGACTCAACTTCACACCTTATAACACAGGCAAGAACCCTTTCTTTGCTTGATCCATTTTGAACTTCTTCAAAATCTTGTCAAGGTATGTGCTTTGTGAAAGTCCAATTAAACGTCTTGATCTATCTCTATAGATCTTTATGCCTAATATGTAAGCAGCTTCACCGAGGTCTTTCATTGAAAAACTCTTATTCAAATATCCCTTTATGCTATCCAGAAATTCAATATCATTTCCGATCAGTAATATGTCATCCACATATAATATCAGAAATGCTACAGAGCTCCCACTCACTTTCTTGTAAATACAGGCTTCTCCAAAAGTCTGTATAAAACCAAATGCTTTGATCACACTATCAAAGCATTTATTCCAACTCCGAGAGGCTTGCACCAGTCCATAAATGGATCGCTGGAGCTTGCACACTTTGTTAGCTCCCTTTGGATCGACAAAACCTTCCGGTTGCATCATATACAACTCTTCTTCCAGAAATCCATTCAGGAATGCAGTTTTGACATCCATCTGCCAAATTTCATAATCATAAAATGCGGCAATTGCTAACATGATTCGAACAGACTTAAGCATCGCTACGGGTGAGAAGGTCTCATCGTAGTCAATCCCTTGAACTTGCCGAAACCCTTTTGCAACAAGTCGAGCTTTGTAGACAGTAATATTACCGTCGACGTCAGATTTCTTGAAAATCCATTTATTCTCAATTGCTTGCCGATCATTGGGCAAGTCAACCAAGGTCCACACTTTGTTCTCATACATGGATCCCATCTCAGATTTCATGGATTCAAGCCATTTTGCAGAATCGGGGCTCACCATCGCTTCTTCATAGTTCGTAGGTTCATCATGATCTAGTAGCATGACTTCCAGAATAGGATTACTGTACCACTCTGGTGCGGATCTTACTCTGGTTGATCTACGAGGTTCAGTAGTATCTTGTTCTGAAGTTTCATGATCATTATCATTAGCTTCCTCACTAATTGGTGTAGGTGTCACAGAAATAGTTTTCTGTGATGCACTACTTTCCAATAAGGGAGCAGGTACAGTTACCTCGTCAAGTTCTACTTTCCTCCCACTCACTTCTTTCGAGAGAAACTCCTTCTCTAGAAAGTTTCCGAACTTAGCAACAAAAGTCTTGCCTTCGGATCTGTGATAGAAGGTGTATCCAATAGTATCCTTTGGATATCCTATGAAGACACATTTCTCCGATTTGGGTTCGAGCTTATCAGGTTAAAGCTTTTTCACATAAGCATCGCAACCCCAAACTTTCAGAAACGACAACTTTGATTTCTTGCCAAACCATAGTTCATAAGGCGTCGTCTCAACGGATTTTGATGGTGCCCTATTTAACGTGAATGCGGCCGTCTCCAAAGCATAACCCCAAAACGATAGCGGTAAATCAGTAAGAGACATCATAGATCGCACCATACCTAGTAAAGTACGATTACGACATTCGGACACACCATTACGTTGTGGTGTTCCGGGTGGCATGAGTTGTGAAACTATTCCGCATTGTTTCAAATGTACACCAAACTCGTACTCAAATATTCTCCTGCACGATCAGATCGTAGAAACTTTATTTTCTTGTTACGATGATTTTCAACTTCGCTCTGAAGTTCTTTGAACTTTTCAAATGTCTCAGACTTATGTTTCATTAAGTAGATATACCCACATCTGCTTAAGTCATCTGTGAAGGTGAGAAAATAACGATATCCGCCACGAGCCTCAATATTCATCGGACCACATACATCTGTATGTATGATTTCCAACAAATCTGTTGCTCTCTCCATAGTACTGGAGAACGTAGTTTTAGTCATCTTGCCCATGAGGCATGGTTCGCAAGTACCAAGTGATTCATAATCAAGTGGTTCCAAAAGTCCATCAGTATGGAGTTTCTTCATGCGCTTTACACCGATATGACCTAAACGGCAGTGCCACAAATAAGTTGCACTATCATTATCAACTCTGCATCTTTTGGCTTCAACATTATGAATATCTGTGTTACTACTATCGAGATTCAATAAGAATAGACCACTCTTCAAGGGTGCATGACCATAAAAGATATTACTCATATAAATAGAACAACCATTATTCTCTGATTTAAATGAATAACCGTCTCGCATCAAACAAGATCCAGATATAATGTTCATGCTTAATGCTGGCACCAAATAACAATTATTTAGGTCTAATATTAATCCCGAAGGTAGATGTAGAGGCAACGTGCCGACTGCGATCACATCGACTTTGGAACCATTTCCCACGTGCATCGTCACCTCGTCCTTAGCCAATCTTCGCTTAATCCGTAGTCCCTTTTTCGAGTTGCAAATATTAGCAACAGAACCAGTATCAAATACCCAGGTGCTACTGCGAGCATTAGTAAGGTACACATCAATAACATGTATATCACATATACCTTTGTTCACCTTGCCATCCTTCTTATCCGCCAAATACTTGGGGAAGTTCCGCTTCCAGTGACCAGTCTGCTTGCAGTAGAAGCACTCAGTTTCAGGCTTAGGTCCAGACTTGGGTTTCTTCACTTGAGCAGCAACTTGCTTGCTGTTCTTCTTGAAGTTCCCCTTCTTCTTCCCTTTGCCCTTTTTCTTGAAACTAGTGGTCTTGTTGACCATCAACACTTGATGCTCCTTTTTGATTTCTACCTCCGCAGCTTTCAGCATTGCGAAGAGCTCGGGAACAGTCTTATTCATCCCTTGCATATTATAGTTCATCACGAAGCTCTTGTAGCTTGGTGGCAGTGATTGGAGAATTCTGTCAATGACGCAATCATCTGGAAGATTAACTCCCATTTGAATCAAGTGATTATTATACCCAGACATTTTGATTATATGCTCACTGACAGAACTGTTCTCCTCCATCTTGCAGCTATAGAACTTATTGTGAGACTTCGTATCTCTCAATCCGGGCATTTGCTTGAAATATTAACTTCAACTCCTGGAACATCTCATATGCTCCATGACGTTCAAAACGTCGTTGAAGTCCTGGTTCTAAGCCGTAAAGCATGGCACACTGAACTATCGAGTAGTCATCAGCTTTGCTCTGCCAGATGTTCACAACATCTGGTGTTGCTCCAGCAGCAGGCCTGGCACCTAGCGGTGCTTCCAGGACGTAATTCTTCTGTGCAGCAATGAGGATAATCCTCAAGTTACGGACCCAGTCCGTGTAATTGCTACCATCATCTTTCAACTTTGCTTTCTCAAGGAACGCATTAAAATTCAATGGAACAACAGCACGGGCCATTTATCTACAATCATACATAAACAAGCAAGATACTATCAGGTACTAAGTTCATGATAAATTTAGGTTCAGTTAATCATATTACTTAAAGAACTCCCACTTAGATAGACATCCCTCTAATCATCTAAGTGATTACGTGATCCAAATCAACTAAACCATGTCCGATCATCACGTGAGATGGAGTAGTTTCATTGGTGAACATCACTATGTTGATCATATCTACTATATGATTCACGCTCGACATTTCGGTCTCCGTGTTCCGAGGCCATATCTGTATATGCTTGGCTCGTCAAGTATAACCTGAGTATTCCGCGTGTGCAACTGTTTTGCACCCGTTGTATTTGAACGTAGAGCCTATCACACCCGATCATCACGTGGTGTCTCAGCACGAAGAACTTTTGCAACGGTGCATACTCAGGGAGAACACTTATACTTTGATAATTTAGTGAGGGATCATCTTATAATGCTACCGTCAATCAAAGCAAGATAAGATGCATAAAAGATAAACATCACATGCAATCAATATAAGTGATATGATATGGCCATCATCATCTTGTGCTTGTGATCTCCATCTTCGAAGCACCGTCATGATCGCCATCGTCACCGGCGCGACACCTTGATCTCCATCGTAGCATCGTTGTCGTCTCGCCAATCTTATGCTTCCACGACTATCGCTACCGCTTAGTGGTAAAGTAAAGCATTACAGCGTGATTGCATTGCATACAATAAAGTGACAACCATATGGCCCCTGCCAGTTGCCAATAACTCGGTTACAAAACATGATCATCTCATACAATAAAATTTAGCATCATGTCTTGACCATATCACAGCACAACATGCCCTGCAAAAACAAGTTAGACGTCCTCTACTTTGTCGTTGCATGTTTTACATGGCAGCTACGGGCTTAAGCAAGAACCAATCTTACCTACGCATCAAAACCACAATGATAGTTTGTCAAGATGGTGCTATTTTAACCTTCGCAAGGACCGGGCGTAGCCACACTCGGTTCAACTAAAGTTGGAGAAACTGTCACCCGCAAGACACCTATGTGCAAAGCACGTTGGGAGAACCGGTCTCGCGTAAGCGTACGCGTAATGTCGGTCCGGGCTGCTTCGTCCAACAATACCGCCGAACCAAAGTATGACATGCTGGTAAGCAGTATGACTTATATCGCCCACAACTCACTTGTGTTCTACTCGTGCATATAACATCAACATATAAAACCTAGGCTCGGATGCCACTAGTGGGTTTCGTAGTAATTTCAAAAAAAATCCTACGCACATGCAAGATCATGGTGATGCATAGCAACGAGAGGGGGAGAGTGTGATCTAAGTACCCTTGTAGATCGACAACGAAAGCGTTTGGTTGATGTAGTCGTACGTCTCCACGGCCCGACCGATCAAGCACCGAAACTACGGCACCTCCGAGTTCTAGCACACGTTCAGCTCGATGACGATCCCCGGACTCCGATCCAGCAAAGTGTCGGGGAAGATTTCCGTAAGCACGACGGCGTGGTGATGATATTGATGTACTACTTTCGCAGGGCTTCGCCTAAGCACCGCTACAATATTATCGAGGACTATGGTGGAAGGGGGCACCGCACACGGCTAAGAATATGATCACGTGGATCAACTTGTGTCTCTAGGGGGTGCCCCTGCCTCCGTATATAAAGGTTCAAGGGAGGGGGGCCGGCCGGCCAGGAGAGGCACGCCAGGAGGAGTCCTACTCCTTCTGGGAGTAGGACTCCCCCCCTTTCCTAGTTGGAATAGGATTCGTGGAGGGGGGGAAAGAGGAGAGAGAGGAGGAAGGGGGGGCGGCCCCCTCTCCTTGTCCAATTCGGACCAAGGGGGGGTGGGGCGCATGGCTCAGCCCTGGCTGCCTCTTCTCTTCTTCCACTAAGGCCCACTAAGGCCCATATACCTCCCGGGGGGGGGGGTTCCGGTAACCTCCCAGTACTCCGGTAAAATCCCGATTTCACCCGGAACACTTCCGATTTCCAAACATAGGCTTCCAATATATCAATCTTTATGTCTCGATCATTTCGAGACTCCTCGTCATGTCCGTGATCACATCCGGGACTCCGAACAACCTTCGGTACATCAAAATGCATAAACTCATAATATAACTGTCATCATAACCTTAAGCGTGCGGACCCTACGGGTTCGAGAACAATGTAGACATGACCGAGACACGTCTCTGGTCAATAACCAATAGCGGAACCTGGATGCTCATATTGGCTCCGACATATTATACGAAGATCTTTTATCGGTCAGACCGCATAACAACATACGTTGTTCCCTTTGTTATCGGTATGTTACTTGCCCGAGATTCGATCGTCGGTACCCCATACCTAGTTCAATCTCATTACCGGCAAGTCTCTTTACTCGTTCTGTAATACATCATCCCGCAACTAACTCATTAGTTGCAATGCTTGCAAGGCTTAAATGATGTGCATTACCGAGAGGGCCTAGAGATACCTCTCCGACAATCGGAGTGACAAATTATAATCTCGTAATACGCCAACCCAACATGTAACTTTGGAGACACCTGTAGAGTTCCTTTATAATCACCCAGTTACGTTGTGACATTTGGTAGCACACAAAGTGTTCCTCTGGCAAATGGGAGTTGCATAATCTCATAGTCATAGGAACATGTATAAGTCATGAAGAAAGCAATAGCAACATACTAAACGATCGGGTGCTAAGCTAATGGAATGGGTCATGTCAATCAGATCATTCAACTAATGATGTGATCCTGTTAATCAAATGACAACTCTTTGTCCATGGTTAGGAAACATAACCATCTTTGATTAACAAGCTAGTCTAGTAGAGGCATACTAGTGACACTCTGTTTGTCTATGTATTCACACATGTATCTTGTTTCCGATTTAATACAATTCTAGCATGAATAATAAACTTTTATCATGATATATAAGGAAATAAATAATAACTTTATTATTGCCTCTAGGGCATATTTCCTTCAAGCAACGCTACGGCAAGACCCTTGCCGGGCCCCCGGCAAGGCCCTTGCCGAGGGTATCAGCAGGGCCACTACCAGATCGCACCAGCCAAGACTCCGCCGTCGTTCGCATGCAGCTGCCAGCCCAACTAGCTGGGCAAGCACTTGCGGGGCGGATGCATAACATAGTTGGCTTACACTCGCCACGTCAATCAAGTACATAAATAACATTACATCAACCAAACACTCATGGCCCGACTACGGCGCCAAAATAAAAGATAATCCAACATACGACATGGTCCCAATCACCCCCAACTGGGCACCACTACTGATCATCAGGAAAGGAAACATAGTAACATTGAGAGTCTTCGTCGAACTCCCACTTGAGTTCAAACGCGTCACCTGGAGCGGAATCATCAGGCCCTGCTGGTGTAATAGTAATCTGTGAGCCACAGGGACTCATCAATCTCGCACCCTCATGATCAAGACTATTTAAGCTTATAGGTAAGGCAGGGTAAATATAAGTGGAGCTGCAGCAAGCGACTAGCAAAATATGGTGGCTAACTTATTCGCAAAAGAGAGCGAGAAGAGGATGCAAAGCGCGAGCGAGAAACTAGAGGGCAACCTGCGCAAACATTACTCCAACACCGTGTCCACTTCCCGGACTCCGTCGAGAAGAGGCCATCACGGTAACACACTTAGTTGATTCATTTTAATTAAGTTAAGGTTCAAGTTATCTACAACCGGACATTAACAAATTCCCATCTGCCCATAACCGCGGGCACGGCTTTCGAAAGTTCAAATCCCTGCAGGGGAGTCCCAACTTAGCCCATGACAAGCTCTCACGGTCAACGAAGGAATAGACCTCCTCCCTAGACGTTTCGATCAGACTCGGTATCTCGGTTCTTCAAGACACTTTGACAGGTTAAAACAAGACCAGCAACACCGCCTGAATGTGCCAACAAATCCCGATAGGAGCTGCACATATCTCGTTCTCAGGGCACACTCAGATGAGCGCTCCATACAACTAAAACCAAACCTCGAGTTTCCCCGAGGGGGCGCTACACAGGACTCTAGTTTGGACCAACACTCAGAGGAGCACTAGCCCGGGGGGGTTTAAAATAAGATGACCTTCGGGCTCCGGAAACCCAAGGGGAAAAGACGCTAGGTGGCAAATGGTAAAACCAAGGTTGGGCATTGCTGGAAAAGCTTTAATCAAGGCAAACTATCAAGGGGTTCGCATTGTAACCCAACCGCGTAAGGAACGCAAAATCCGGGAACATAACACCGATATGATGGAAACTAGGGCGGCAAGAGTGGAACAAAACACTAGGCGAGAGGCCGAGCCTTCCACCCTTTACCAATTGTATAGATGCATTAAGACAACATAGCAATATAATGATATCCCAACAAGTAAATAAATGTTCCAACAAGGAACAGCCTCCAATCTTCACCAACAACTGGCAACGCTATAAGAGGGGCTGAGCAAAGCGGTAACATAGCCAATCAACGGTTTGCTAGAACATGGTGGGTTAGAGGTTTGACATGGCAATTTTTGAGGCTTGAAAGCAAATGGTAGGCATCATAGCAATGGCATAGCAAAAAAGCGAGCAAACTAGCATAGCAAAGATAGTAGTGATTTCGAGGGTATGATCATCTTGCCTGCACAGTTGTCAGAGTTGACTGGATCCTCGAAAGCAAACTCAACGGGCTCCTCGTTAGCGAACTCGTCTCCCGGCTCTACCCAAACAAGACAAACAAGCAACAAGGACACAATCAACCACGTGCAAGATCTCAAACAATATGATGCAATGATGATATGCTATGCGGGATGCGATGCGGGATGCATATGCAAGATTTGACAAGGAAAGCATGAACCTGGCCTCAACTTGGAAATCCAAGCGTGCCACTGGAAATATGAGATGAAATCGCTTGAAAATGATATAAAGAACATCGGAATCAGAGTTACGGTTTGGAAATGGCGAGCGATTCAAATATGACACCGCTCTGCGGTTTACAGCAAGTAGCCATCTAAATGCAATGAGATGAACATGCTACAGCACCCAAACATGACAACAAAAAACGTGGCAGGGATGCATTCAAGATGCTTAACAAAAGTCTAGCACTGAGCTACGGCCAATTCATCCATTAACAGGTTCAAACAAGCATGGCAAAAATGCATATGACAAATAGATCTCAGACTTAGTGAAATTAACACTTGTCTGGAATTTCAGATCAGGTAGCACTCTTCGGAGCAGCAAAAATATATGCTACAGGACCTGAAAATGGCAAAGTACAGCATGGCATGGAGCTACTCAAAGAGCTTAACGAAAGTCCCTTAGTGACCTTGAGCCAAAAGGGATCATAAAATACAATTGCCAGCATGTGAACATAGCAAAAACATAATCAGATCACAGACTGTGAAAACTGGAGCATGCTGAAAATAGATATCAAGTAGGCATGTTTACGAGCTCGATGCACTCAATACGGAGCAAGTCATGGTAAGCTAAGCATACATCCATCAAGAATACACAAAATGAAAGCTAGAAATGGCAAGAACAATAGCATAGCATGCACGGATCAACTACAACATCATCGGCAAAATTGCAAACAAGTTAACAATCTACCCAGATTCCCAAAGTAGCAAAAGTAGAGCTCGATTGACTCAAGCTAGGGTGCTCCATAATTGCAAACAAAGACATGGATGGATAGATCACTACAAGATTAACAAAACATCCTCACTGAACAACCTCAAAAGAGGCACGGATTACTAGGAAACAACATGAACATATGGCAACATGAGATAGACAGGTCAAGGACTTAGTGGAAATGCTAAGTCCCTGCAAACAGAATTACCAAGTGCACCACTTGGCAAGCTTGTGCTAGTCACCACACACATCACAAAAATACATGGGTTGCACCTCTAGAAAGATGACAAAACCCTTAACAAAACATATGTAGAACTCATGGGCATATCATGCACACAATAATCATGGCAAAAATGACAAAAAGCTAAATGGAGTAGCAGATCTGACAATTATCTCAAGTAGCCCTCTTCTAACAGCATTTCGGGCATCAAGATGAGCTCAAATGAAAATGATGCAATGGATCGAAATGATGTACTCTCTGAGATGAACATTTTGATATGCTATATGCATGAATCGGAGCTACGGATGCAAAGTTACAAGGTCATGAAACAAGAGCATATGGATCTGGGATTTTTGGGACTTAGCCGAAAATACTACCTCCAGATCGAGGGTTTGCACCCGGGTCGAGGAGATCGCCGGATTTCTTGCCGGACATGGAGGAGATCGCCGGAATCAGTCGGGGAAGGAGGAGGAGGAGTAGCCGGAGTGGCGGAGCTCGCCGGCGTCTCCGCGGGACCGGAGCGGGCGGCTGCGGCGGTTGGGGAGTCGGGGCGGCTCGGGTGGCGCCCACCGGAGCAGGGCGGCACGGCAGGCAGCGGGAGGCGGCCCGGAGCGACGGCGAGCGGCTCAGCGGCGCACGGCGGATCGGGGCGGCGCGGCAGGCAGCGGGAGGCGGCGCGAGGCGGCGGATGGCTTCGGGCCCTCAGGGCCCCGGCTGGGCTCGCGGGCCGCGGCGCGGGAGGACGGCGGCGGAACACGTGGCAGGCGGCGGTTAGCTGGGGCGCGGCGGTGGACGCGTACGATTTAGGCGGCAGACATGTCCGTCGGTGGCGGGGCGATTTTAGGGTTTCGGGGGGAGAAGGAGATCCGAATTTCAGGGGATCTTTAAATAGGCATAGGAGGAGCTAGGAGAGTCCAAATGAGGTGCGCTTTTCGGCCACGCGATCGTGATCGAACGATCTAGATGATGGAGAAGGCTTAGGTGGGTTTTGGGCCAAATTGGAGGGGTGTTGGGCTGCAACACACACGAGGCCTTCTCGATCCCTCGGTTAACCGTTGTAGTATCAAACGAAGTCCAAATGATATGAAACTTGACAGGCGGTCTACCGGTAGTAAACCAAGGCCGCTTGGCAAGTCTCGGTCCAATCCAGAAATGTTTAATCCCCATACATGAAAGAAAGGTAGAAATGACCACCGGAGGAGAACGAAGCGCCGGAATGCAAAACGAACAGCGGAGAAAATGCTCGAATGCATGAGATGAACACGTATGCAAATGCAATGCACATGATGACATGATATGAGAAGCATGACAACGACAACAACACACGGAGACAAAAACCCGAACCCAAGAAAATAAAATAACTTAACGCCGGAAACGGAAAGAGTTGGAGTACAAATTGGGAAAGTTACATCCGGGGTGTTACAAAACTCCACCACTACGAAAGGATCTCGTCCCGAGATCTAGGACTGAAAGAACGCCGGGTACTCAGAAAGGAGGTGATCCTCGCGTTCCCAGGTAGCTTCACGGTCGGAATGGTGTGACCACTTGACTTTGAGAAATTTGATTAACTTGTTGCGAGTCTTGCGTTCAGTCTCTTCAAGAATAGCAATTGGGTGCTCATGATAAGAGAGATCTTCTTGGAGCTCAATGTCCTCGAAGTTGACGGTGCAGTCAGGAGTCTTGAAGCACTTTCGAAGCTGAGAGACATGGAACATGTCATGAACATTTGCAAAGTTTGAAGGAAGCTCGAGTTGATAGGCGAGGTCGCCTCTCTTGCTGACAATCTTGAAAGGTCCCACGTATCTAGGGGCAAGCTTCCCTTTGATACCGAAGCGACGAGTACCTTTCATAGGAGAGACGCGGAGGTAAACATGATCTCCGATGTCGAAAGCCAAATCACGGTGCTTACTATCATAGTAGCTCTTCTAACGGAATTGGGCTGCTTTGAGGTTATCACGAATGACTTTGCACATTTCCTCTGCCTTTGTGATTAAGTCATTACCCAAAAGCTGACGTTCACCGGTTTTAGACCAGTTGAGAGGGGTACGACACTTCCTGCCATACAGAATTTCGAATGGGGCCTTGCCCGAACTTGCTTGAAAACTGTTGTTGTAGGAAAATTCAGCATAAGGAAGACAATCCTCCCACTTCATGTCGAAGGAGATCACACAAGCCCTGAGCATATCTTCAAGAATCTGGTTGACACGCTTGACTTGACCGCTAGTTTGAGGATGGAAAGTTGTGCTGAAGCGGATGTTGGTGCCCATGGCCTTCTGAAAAGAATCCCAAAACTTGGAGGTAAAGATGCTGCCACGGTCTGAAGAGATCACTTGTGGAATACCATGCAGAGAGACAATACGAGAGGTATAGAGTTCTGCCAATTGAGCTACAATGATTGACTCTTTGATAGGCAGAAAATGAGCCACTTTAGTGAGTTTGTCGATGACAACGAATATAGCATCATTGCCACGCTTGGACTTTGGAAACCCAGTCACGAAGTCCATTTCAATATGGTCAAACTTCCATTCTGGAATGGTAAGAGGTTGGAGGAGACCAGCTGGCCTTTGGTGTTCTGCCTTCACACTTCTGCAGACATCACATTCATTCATGAATTGAGCAATCCCGCGCTTCATTCGAGTCCACCAATAAGCCTGCTTGAGGTCCTGATACATCTTCGTGCTCCCAGGGTGGATAGAGAGGAGAGAATTGTGAGCCTCGTTCATGATCACTTTACAGAGGTCACCTTTGGGTACAACAATACGATCCTCGAAGAAGAGAGTGTCTTTGTCATCAAGGCGGTAGCACTTGTACTTGGGCTGATTCTTGGCAATCCCAATCTTCACCTTTTCCACCATAGCATCAAGAAGCTGAGCTTGGCGAATCTGGTCTTCCAAGGTAGGGGAGACTTGAACGTTGGCGAGGAAACCTTGAGGAACAACTTGCAGGTTAAGTTTGCGGAAAGCTTCACAAAGCTCGGGTTGATAAGCTTAATAATCAGACTGTTGCAGTAAGCCTTTCTGCTCAATGCGTCAGCAGTCACATTGGCCTTGCCTGGAGTATACTCAATACTCGGATTATACTCTTGAATCATTTTGACCCATCGAGTTTGCCTGAGGTTGAGATTAGGCTGAGTGAAGATGTACTTGAGACTCTTGTGATCAGTGAAAATATCCACTTTTCTTCCCAATAAGAGATGTCTCCAAGTCAAAAGAGCATGCACAACTGCCGCCAACTCGAGATCATGAGTGGGGTAGTTCTTCTCATTAGGCTTCAATTGGCGAGATGTATAAGCAATAACTTTATTCTCTTGCATCAATACTGCGCCAAGACCTTGGAGAGAGGCATCACAAAAGACCTCGTACGGCTTGGATTCATCAGGCGGAGTCAGAACTGGAGCAGTGATCAATTTCTCTTTCAAAGTGTTGAAAGCAATGTCACACTCCGGAGACCAAACGTACTTGACGTGCTTCTGGAGAAGATTAGAGAGAGGCTTCACAATCTTAGAAAAGTTTTCAACGAATCTTCGGCAATAGCTTGCGAGACCGAGGAAGCTACGGAGTTGCTTCACGTTCTGGGGAGGTTCCCAATTCACAATTGCAGACACCTTCTCAGGATTCACTGCAATGCCCTTAGTAGAGATGATATGACCAAGATAAAGAACCTCATCGAGCCAAAATTCACACTTGGAGAACTTGGCGTAGAACTGATGTTCCCTGAGCTTATCAAGAACCAAACGCAAGTGCTTGGCATGATCTTCCTTGTTCTTCGAGAAAACCAGAATGTCGTCGAGATAGACCAAAACGAAGTCATTGGTGTAGGCGTTGAAGATGAAGTTCATCATGCGAGAGAATGTCGGAGGAGCATTGACGAGGCCAAAAGACATGACTGTGTATTCATATGAACCATAGCTTGTCCTGAAAGCCGTCTTGGGAATATCTTGCTCACGGATTCTAATCTGATGATAACCCATACAGAGATCAAGCTTGGAGAATACTTGGGCACCTTTTAGTTGTTTGAACAACTCATTGATGTTGGGAAGTGGGTATTTGTTCTTGATGGTCTTCTTGTTCAATGGACGATAATCAACACAAAGTCGGTCCGTTCCATCCTTCTTCTTCACAAAAAGAACACCACAACCCCACGGAGAAGAACTAGCCGGATGAGACCCATTTTCTCTTGAATATCGAGTTGCTTCTTTAGCTCCTTCAACTCTTCAGGTCTGAGCTTGTAAGGACGTTTGCACACAGGTTCCGTGCCAGGCTCAAGATCAATAACGAATTCCACTGGCCGGTGCGGAGGCATTCGTGGAAGCTCTTCTGGAAAGATGTCTTGATATTCGCAAACGACTGGAATTTGAGAGATGGCATCCAATTCACCCTTCTCATTGAGAGAAAACAGACGGATGGTATTATCCCGAGCAGCAAAGACAATTACATCCTCAGACGAATGAGTCCATTGAATCTGCCTGGGAGCACAATCAAGATGTGCCTTGTGCTTAGAAAGCCAATCCATTCCGAGAATAAGATCAATATCCGAGTTACCAAGAACAATTGGGGAAGAAAGGAACTTGTAGTCGCCCAAGGTGATAGTAACCTCCGGGACGCAAGTGTTAGCTGTCATCTGCTTGCCCGGTGACACAATTTGCAAGGAACTTTGCAGATACTGATAATCGCACTCATACTTTGATGCAAAAGGTTTGGAAATGAAACAATGCGATGCACCAGTGTCAAAAAGAACTTTTGCAGGAATATCATTAACTGGAAGGTTACCCATGATGACATCTGACAAATCCTCTGCCTGAGCTGCATTCATCAAATTGACCTTGGCATGCTTGGGGTTATGCTTGACCACAGCTGTACTTGCCGATCTGACAGGAGGGGGAGGGGGAAGACGCCTCTGGTTGAAACACTTGTTGGCATAGTGAACCTTCTATTGGCACTTGTTGCACGTGACCTCTGAAAGCGGACGGTGATACGGAGCACTCGATCTTGGAGGTTGAGACGAAGTCTTGTTCTGAAAGCCAGGGTTGGGTGGGTGGGAAGAACCACTGCCACCTTTGCTCTTCTGTTGATACGGCTGACGGAACGGAGGAGGAGGAAGCCAATACTTCTGCTGCTTGGCCACTTGAGTAGAGGAAGAAGGAGTAACATCTCTGACTCGCTTCTTGGAAGCATCACACCTCAACTAAGCAGCCTCTTGCTTCAGTGCGATGTTGTAGAACTCATCGTATCTCAAGGGCTCAAAGAGAACAAGAGCTAGCTGAATTTCTTCTCTGAGACCACCCCTGACCTGGTATATCATGCTCTTCTCATCAGGGACGTCCTGCTTAGCAAAGTGGGCGAGCTTCTGAAACAACTTGTTGTAGTCATAGATAGACAAAGAGCCTTGCTTCAGGTTGCGGAATTCCTCACGCTTGCTTTCAACCACGCTTTGGGGAATATGATGAGCTCGGAAATCTTGACGAAATTCATCCCAGGTGATAACACGTCCACCTTTGGAATCCTTGTACTGCTGGAACCATTCTGCAGCTTGATCTTTGAGTTGGAAGGAAGCGAACTTGACAAAGTCCTCAGGCCTGACGTTACTGCACTCGAAATGCTTGCACAGATCCACAAGCCAATTGTCAGCATCGGTTGCCTCAACACAATTGCTGAAAGTCTTTGGCCCATTAGCAAGGAACTGGTTGAGTGTAGCAAAGTGATTCTGATTGTTGCCTTGGTTCCCTTGGTTGCCTTCATTGCGCTCTTGAAGAATTTGCATGATCAACTGTGTGTTTGCATTGGTTGTGGCCATCACAGCTTGCCATGCCTCCGAAGGAGGGGGAGGTGGTGGCGGATCAGGATTCGGAGTCGTGCGTGTTGGAGGAGCCATCCTGAAGAGGTTGACATCCATTAGCACATTGATAGACAAATATTGAAGCTGAATCCAACGGAATGAAAATTGCAACATATAGTCTTCGCATCCGAACAAAATGAACGAATGCATTCCTCTTGAAATGGTCACATATCCATAAATTGAGAAGCCACGTAGAATTAAGATAGAGAAATAAATCAACAAGGTACGGATCAAGAACGAATAATCGGTAAGAAATCCCAATCTCAAACCAATATCCGTGGAAGAAGAACTAGAGCTACAAGAATTCCCGCCTATGAAACTCCCTAACCTTTCCGGTTATGCAATCAGGTGTTGGGGATACAGGGGAAGCATAATATCTCACCCAAACTAGCAAATCCTACATCCAGCTGTATCCATCCTTCAACACATAACCAAGAAACCTTCGGAAACCATCTACCTCAACCTTCGAAAAAGCATCCATTATACCAGTTATGGCGATACTCCCGAACTCCCGCACCAGTACTGGGTGGCGTCGACGTTATCTCACCAACAAACTGCATAAAAGAGATTTTTCGATGTCGGCGTACTAAACTCAGGTATTCCAGAATTGCAACGATAAAATTATGATGACAACACCTCAGAGCTCAACTCCCTGGGACACTTCCACTAAACCCCTGACAGGAGGCACCAAGACAATGTTCTCATCATAAAACCATCGGAACGATTCCAAGATACCCGCGTGATCCTAAAAAAAATTAGTGAAATTTGAGAAGAGAAAAGTCAAAACTCTACGTCAGGATGCCTTACCAGAGCGATGAGGAGACTGGGAAGTAAAAAGAATTCCTAAACTCTCCGATATATAATTCCTAATGACTCAAAACTTTTTTCTAGACACAACTCGGCCGCTAAAAATGATCAAGCAATGGGGCTCCTAAGGTCGGGGAAGGCTCTGATACCAACTTGTAACACTCTCGATGCGACTATATCTCCCACGTGTCGAGGCATGACTTAGAGGCATAATCGCATTGAAGGCATATGTCGCAAGTTAGGCAATCTTCACAACATCCCATGTAATATAAATCATAAAGGGGAGGTAACATAGTTGGCTTACCCTCGCCACGTCAATCAAGTACATAAATAACATTACATCAACCAAACACTCATGGCCCGACTACGATGCCAAAATAAAAGCTAACCCAACATGCGACACGGTCCCAATCACCCCCAACTGGGCACCACTACTGATCATCAGGAAAGGAAACATAGTAACGTTGAGAGTCTTCGTCGAACTCCCACTTGAGTTCAAACGCGTCACCTGGAGCGGAATCATCAGGCCCTACATTTGGTGTAATAGTAATCTGTGAGCCACAGGGACTCAGCAATCTCGCACCCTCGCGGTCAAGACTATTTAAGCTTATAGGTAAGGCAGGGTAAATATAAGTGGAGCTGCAGTAAGCGACTAGCAAAATATGGTGGCTAACTTATTCGCAAAAGAGAGCGAGAAGAGGATGCAAAGCGCGAGCGAGAAACTAGAGGGCAACCTGCGCAAACATTACTCCAACACCGTGTCCACTTCCCAAACTCCACCGAGAAGAGGCCATCACGGTAACACACTCAGTTGATTCATTTTAATTAAGTTAAGGTTCAAGTTATCTACAACCAGACATTAACAAATTCCCATCTGCCCATAACCGCGGGCACGGCTTTCAAAAGTTCAAATCCCTACAGGGGAGTCCCAACTTAGCCCATGACAAGCTCTCACGGTCAACGAAGGAATAGACCTCCTCCCAAGATGTTCCGATCAGACTCGGTATCTCGGTTCTTCAAGACACTTCGACAGGTTAAAACAAGACCAGCAACACCGCCTGAATGGGCTGACAAATCCCGATAGGAGCTACACATATCTCGTTCTCAGGGCACACTCAGATGAGCGCTCCATACAACTAAAACCAAACCTCGAGTTTCCCCGAGGGGGCGCTGCACAGGACTCTAGTTTGGACCAACACTCGGAGGAGCACTGGCCCGGGGGGGTTTAAAATAAGATGACCTTCGGGCTCCGGAAACCCAAGGGAAAAAGAGGCTAGGTGGAAAATGGTAAAACCAAGGTTGGGCATTGCTGGAAAAGCTTTAATCAAGGCGAACTATCAAGGGGTTCCCATTATAACCCAACCGCGTAAGGAACGCAAAATCCGGGAACATAACACCGATATGACGGAAACTAGGGCGGCAAGAGTGGAACAAAACACTAGGCGAGAGGCCGAGCCTTCCGCCCTTTACCAAGTGTATAGATGCATTAAGATAACATAGCAATATAATGATATCCCAACAAGTAAATAAATGTTCCAACAAGGAACGGCCTCCAATCTTCACCTGGAACTAGCAACTCTATAAGAGGGGCTGAGCAAAGCGGTAACATAGCCAATCAACGGTTTGCTAGGACATGATGGGTTAGAGGTTTGACATGGCAATTTGGGAGGCTTGAAAGCAAATGGTAGGCATCGTAGCAGTGGCATAGCAAAAGAGCGAGCAAACTAGCGTAGCAAAGATAGTAGTGATTTCGAGGGTATGATCATCTTGCCTGCACAGTTGTCAGAGTTGACTGGATCCTCGAAAGCAAACTCAACGGGATCCTCGTTAGCGAACTCATCTCCCGGCTCTACCCAAACAAGACAAACAAGCAACAAGGACACAATCAACCACGTGCAAGATCTCAAACAATATGATGCAATGATGATATGCTATGCGGGATGCGATGCGGGATGCATATGCAAGATTTGACAAGGAAAGCATGAACTTGGCCTCAACATGGAAATCCAAGTGTTCCATTGGAAAGATGAGATGAAATCACTTGAAAACGATATAAATATCATCGGAATCGGAGTTACAGTTTGGAAATGGCAAGCGATTCAAATATGACACCGGTCTGCGGTTTACAGCAAGTAGCCATCTAAATGCAATGAGATGAACATGCTACATCACCCAAACATGACAACAAAATACGTGGCAGGGATGCATTCAAGATGCTTAACAAAAGTATAGCACTGAGCTATGGCCAATTCATCCATTAACAGGTTCAAACAAGCAATGCAAAAATGCATATGACAAACACATCTCGGACTTAGTGAAATTAACACTTGTCTAGAATTTCAGATCAGGTAGCACTCTTCGGAGCAGCAAAACTATATGCTACAGGACCTGAACCTGGCAAAGTAAAGCATGGCATGGAGCTACTCAAAGAGCTTAACAAAAGTCCCTTAGTGACCTTGAGCCAAAAGGGATCAGAAAATACAATTGCAAGCATGTGAACATAGCAAAAACATAATCAGATCACAGACTTAGTGAGAACTGGAGCATGCTAAAAACAGATATCAAGTAGACAGGTTTACGAGCTCGATGCACTCAATACGGAGCAAGTCATGATAAGCTAAGCATACATCAATCAATAATACACAAAATGCAAGCTATACATGGGAAGAACAATAGCATAGCATGCACGTATCAACTACAACATCATTGGCAAAATTGCAAACAAGTTGACAATCTGCCCAGATTCACAAAGTAGCAAAAGTAGAGCTCGATTGACTCAAGCTAGGGTGCTCCATAATTGCAAACAAAGACATGGATAGATAGAGCACTACAAGATTAACAAAACATCCTTACTGAACAACCTCAAAAGAGGCACGGATCACTAGGAAACAACATGAACATATGGCAACATGAGATAGACAGGTCAAGGACTTAGTGGAAATGCTAAGTCCTTGAAAACAGAATTACCAAGTGCACCACTTGGCAAGCTTGTGCTAGTCACCACACACATCACAAAAATACATGGGTTGCTCCTCTGGAAAGATGACAAAACTCTTAACAAAACATATGTAGAACTCATGGGCATATCATGCACACAATAATCATGGAAAAAATGACAAAAAGCTAAATGGAGTAGGAGATCTGACAATTATCTCAAGTAGCCCTCTTCTAACAGCATTTTGGGCTTCAAGATGAGCTCAAATGAAAATGATGTAATGGAATGAAATGATGTACTCTCTGGGATGAACATTTTGATATGATATATGCATGAATCGGAGCTACGTATGCAAAGTTACGAGGTCATGAACAGGAGCATATGGATCTGGGATTTTTGGGACTTAGCTGAAAATACTACCTCCAGATCTAGGGTTTGCACGCGGATCGAGGAGATCGCCGGCTTTCTTGCCGGACTTGGAGGAGATCGCCGGAATCGGTCGGGGAAGGAGGAGGAGGAGTAGCCGGAGTGGCGGAGCTCGTCGGCGTCCTCCGCGGGACCGGAGCGGGCAGCTGCGGCGGTTGGGGAGTCGGGGCGGCTCGGGCGGCGCCCACCAGAGCGGGGCGGCGCGGCAGGCAGCGGGAGGCGGCGCGGAGCGACGGCGAGCGGCTCGGCGGTGCACGGCGGAGCGGGGCGGCGCAGCAGGCAGCGGGAGGCGGCGCGAGGCGGCGGACGACTTCGGGCCCTCGGGGGCCCCGGCTGGGCTCGCGGGCCACGGCACGAGAGGACAGCGGCGGAACACGTGGCAGGCGGCGGTTTGCTGGGGCGCGGCGGCGGACGCGTCCGATTTAGGCGGCGGACATGTCCGTCAGTGGCGGGGCGATTTTAGGGTTTCGGGGGGAGAAAGAGATCCGAATTTCGGGGGATCTTTAAATAGGCATAGGAGGAGCTAGGAGAGTCCAAATGAGGTGCAGTTTTCGGCCACGCGATCGTGATCGAACGATCTAGATGATGGAGAAGGCTTAGGTGGGTTTTGGGCCAAATTGGAGTGGTGTTGGGCTGCAACACACACGAGGCCTTCTCGGTCCCTCGGTTAACCGTTGGAGTATCAAACGAAGTCCAAATGATACGAAACTTGACAGGCAGTCTACCGGTAGTAAACCAAGGCCGCTTGGAAAGTCTCGGTCCAATCCAGAAATGTTTAATCCCCACACACGAAAGAAAGGTAGAAATGACCACCGGAGGAGAACGAAGCGCCGGAATGCAAAACGAACAACGGAGAAAATGCTCGAATGCATGAGATGAACACGTATGCAAATGCAATGCACGTGATGACATGATATGAGATGCATGACAATGACAACAACACACGGAGACAAAAACCCGAACCCGAGAAAATAAAATAACTTAACGCCAGAAATGGCAAGAGTTGGAGTACAAATTGGGAAAGTTACATCTGGGGTGTTACATGTGCGATAAGCTCGCGCACTGTAGGCCTTTCCACATCCTGTGTGCCACTGTGGCAGCCCCTTTTTCCTATAAAAGGAGGCCCGAGGCGGCGAGGAGAGGGATTCGGCTTTTTGAACAGCACAACCAACGTAGCTAGTTCAAGAAGCTCAAGATAACCCAATACATCGACCAAAGCAGGACTAGGGTTTTACGCATCCTCGCGGCCCGAACCTGGGTAAACGACCCGTGTGCTAGCTCCTAAACCTTCTCTTCTCACGACCCCGCACCTGTCGACCGTAGAAGGGATCCCAGTGATCCCATAGGTGTCGTTCTCACCGACAGCATGCCTCCCGATATGCCTGCACGATAGACTGCTTGCATGTGTCCCGTCAACTCACGCCTTCTCGCACGGCACACGGGCCGTGCGGCAACACATATATTTTTGGTTTATTTTCTGCCACCTTACTACTTCACTGAACCATTTGCGTTGAAGAGATGCACAAATCTTGCGTTGAACATCTCGCACGCTTCCCGGTGAACCTGCGCACCGGAGGAGTTTTGGATTTACTAGAATTTAAAAACTAGGCATCTCAATGTTTTGCCGGCAATCAACGGTGCCCCGGTGTTTGAAATTCATTGCCATTTTTTGCATGGGACCTAAGCATGCACCCAAGGACACGGATTTGATTTTTCAACCAATTTATATGCACTGGAGCATGTGCATGTAGTTCAAATTTGAATTATGCACATAAATGCATTGAAAACTCAGTTAATGCATAAAAATGTCCAAATGCACCCCAAAAAATCATAAAAAATTGACACAACACTCCTATTGTTCTATGTTGATACAAGAAAAATTTTCAAACCACTAAGAGGCAATGGATACCGTTTTGTCCCCAAAGGTGGGACGTTCCCTACCGAAACCATCAGGCTTGTTGTGAGAAGCTCTAGTTTGTGAGTAGCATATACCCAAACTTGCCCCAAATGGGACAAAAAATTTACCACGACATGTTTATGCCGCTCCATGATAGCATGCCAAGTTTCATGAATTTCAGGCGAGTTTTGGATTTACTAGAATTTAAAACCAGGCATCTCAATGTTTTGCCGACAATCAACGGTGCCCCGGTGTTTGGAATTCATTTCCATTTCTTGCATGGGACCTAAGCATGCACCCAAGGACAAAGATTTGATTTTTTTTCAACCAATTTATATGCATTGGAGCATGTGCATGTAGTTCAAATTTGAATTATGCACATAAATGCATTGAAAACTCAGTTGATGCATAAAAATGTCCAAACAAACCCCAAAAAATCACAAAAATTGACACAACACTCATGTTGTTCTATGTTGACATGAGAAATGTTTTGGAAGAAATAAGAGGCAATGGATATCGTTTCGTTCCCAAAGGTGGGACGTTCCCTACCGAAACCATCATGCTTGTTGTGAGAAGCTCTGGTTTGTGACAAACATATACCCAAACCTTCCCGAAATGGGACAAATTTTTTACCACGGCATGTTGATGCCGCTCCATGATAGCATGCCAAGTTTCATGAATTTTAAACGAGTTTTGGATTTACTAGAAATTAAAAGCCATGTATCTCAACTTTTTGCCGGCAATCAATGATGCCTCGGTGTTTGAAATTCATTCCCATTTCTTGCATGGGACCTAAGCATGCACATAAGAAGACAGATTTGATTTTTCAACCAATTTATATGCACTGGAGCATGTGCATGTAGTTCAAATTTAAATTATGCACATAAATGCATTGAAAACTCACTTAATGCATAAAAATGTCCAAACGAACCCGAAAAATCACAAAAATTGACACAACACTCCTGTTGTTCTATGTTGACACGAGAAAAAAAATTAAAGCCATAAGAGGCAATGGATATCATTTTGTCCCCAAAGGTGGGACGTTCCCTACCCAAACCAGCATGCTTGTTGTGAGAAGCTCTAGTTTGTGAGAAGCATATACCCAAACCTACCCCAAATGGGACAAAAAATTTACCACGGCATGTTGATGCCGCTCCATGTAGCGTGCCAAGTTTCATGAATTTCAGACGAGTTTTGGATTTACTAGAATTTAAAAACTAGGCATCTTAATGTTTTGCCGGCAATCAACGGTGCCCCGGTGTTTGAAATTCATTCTCATTTCTTGCATGGGACCTAAGCATGCACCCAAGGACACAGATTTGATTTTTCAACGAATTTATATGCACTAGAGCATGTGCATGTAGTTCAAATTTGAATTATGCACATAAATGCATTGAAAACTCATTTAATGCATAAAAATGTCCAAACAAACCCCGAAAAATTACAAAAATTGACACAACACTCCTGTTGTTATATGTTGACACGAGAAAAATTTTGAAAGCAATAAGAGGCAATGGATATTGTTTCGGCCCCAAAGGTGGGGCGTTCCCTACCGAAACCATCATGCTTGTTGTGAGAAGCTCTGGTTTGTGAGAAGCATACACCCAAACCTGCCCCAAATGGGACAAAAAAATTACCATGGCATATTGATGCCGCTCCATGATAGCATGCCAAGTTTCATGAATTTCATACGAGTTTTGCATTTACTAGAATTTAAAAACCAGGTATCTCAATGTTTGCGGCCGAGTGACGGTGGTAGGGTGTTTCACATTCATTCCCATTTCTTGCATGGGACCTAAGCATGCACCCAAGGACAAAGATTTGATTTTTCAACCAATTTATATGCACTGGAGCATGTGCATGTAGTTAAAATTTGAATTATGCACATAAATGCATTGAAAACTCACTTCATGCATAAAAATGTCCAAATGAACCTTGAATAATTCCAATTCTTTTATGACACACATATAGTTGCATGATCACTGCAGATAAAAGGTCTAGAAATTAAAACACCGTCCATGGCCGCTGTGACCCCGTTATGTAATTCAAATCAAGACGAAAAATCAAGTAGATCCCACATAGTTTATTATAACCAACCGTGTGAGATGCAGCACAAAATATCTTGTAGCACCGTCGGAGTATAGTACGCATACGGCTTATGCGAGAAGGTGCGATGGCTACAGTCCATAGCCCGCTCTGATAAGGAGCCGTGTCTGATGACACTTTGCATGTCAGTTTTTTGGCTGAAGCGATTCTAAATTTTCTGCTTCCGCGGAAATATCTACCTCCCCGCCCCTCCCCCTTACCAAAAGCCACATTTCCCCTGTTTCCGCCTTCCTTTCCAAGTTAAAACCTTCACTCCTTGCTTGCATCACCGCCGCCTCCTCACCGGCGACCCTCCTTCACGCTGCTCGGCCTCGCCTATCCAGGTAGGTAATCCACACCCGACCCCCATCCTCCTCCTCCTTCCGCATACCACATGCCCTGACCACCAGCGCGAGCGCGACACCTTCCACCCAAGTCACCGACCCAACCACCAAATAAGCACCGGCCTAAGCCATGGTGCACGCAGTAAAGCCAGGACCTCAAGGAGCATTTGGCAGCGGAGAAGCAAATCGCGGCCGCACTCGTGGATGAGGTCGCCATGGCTGCCATTCGTGCTAACCCCCAGATCTTGGAGGAGCACCTCGTCGTCGAGGCCACTGTTGACGCCTCGCGCACCGATGTCGCGACGCGGTTGGCTGCTTTAAATGACAGTTCATGGTGTTTTCTCGAGGCCACTGTCGGTTCCTTTGACGAAGACTACGAGGTGTTTTCTCAGCATGCACGTGCTTACCTCATCTCGAGAGCCAGCAGGTTGGTGCCTGGAGTGGCTCAGGAAACTCACCACTACAACAAGGGCACCCACGATGCGGAGGCCTCGCCCTCTTCCATGTCCAAGGAGCCAATCGTCATCGATATCTCCGACAATGAGGAGTAGCTTCTCTTATTAGCTCACTATAAGGATACATGTTCAGTTTGCTAGCTACTTCCTTTCCTTAACAAATTCTAGTGAACTATGATATCTAATTTTACCATGCAATCTTCTAATATAGTGTATATGTTCTATATGTCGTGCAATGTGGTGTTCAGTTAACTGCTTGGTTCAATTCTGCAAATGTGATGTTCAATTCTTCAGGGGTGCAATATTTCCAAGTTGTTAAGCATGCTTGGTTTGGTTAACTGTTTGATCTTCTCTTAGGAGTATGTTATATTGTGCAATGTGGTGCTCAGTTAACATTTGGTTCATTTGTTGTGGTGTTTAGTTAACTACTTGGTTCAATTCTCCAATGCAATGTTCAATTGTTGTGGCTGCATTTTTTTATTGTATACCATGTGAGGAATAAATCAAATTTGGCTATACTAAATACATGAGAAACAAATGCAATTGCTATATTTCCAAGTTGTTAAGCATGCTTGGTTTGGTTAACTATCTGATCTTCTATTAGGAGTATGTTATATTGTGCAATGTGGTGCTCAATTAACGTTTGGTTCATTTGTTGTGGTGTTTAGTTAACTGCTTGGTTCAATTCTGCAATGTGATGTTCAATTGTTGTGGCTGCATTCTCTTATTGTATACCATGTGAGGAATAAATCGAATTTGGCTGCACTTAATACATGAGAAACATATGCAAGTGCTATATTTCCTAGTTCTTAATCATGCTTGGTTTGGATAAATGGGTTTTCCATGTGGCTTGAATTAATCTGATGAATCTGCAATGTACTTATTTTTCATCAACATATTTTACTGATAGCATGCGAACCCTTACTTAAATTGATTACTAACTACCTTATATGTGTTGTAGGGAAACAATGGGAAGCACTGAGGTTTACAAGATGGTACTAACTATTATACCATGTCTTTTTTATTCCTTTGCCCCGTTTCCAATATAGAGAAGATATTTATGCACATCCTTGTTTTCAGGGTTCACTAATGATTACCTCTCAAACCACCTCTGTGGTCAGGAGGTGAGGAAAGTTTTCATACAACACCGACAGTTCAATATTGAAGTGTTCCTGAAGAGGTCAAAGGATGGACGGTCAATCATCCACAGGTACTGGCCTAAAGTTGCAGAGACCTTCAACATGAATGAAGGCTCAATATTCGCCTTCCGCTTCAGCAGTTTTCCAGATGATATGCATCTCTCTATGTACTGTCTCTGATGGTAATTTCGAAAGGTTCTAGATGCTCCATGTGAAACTCGCTGCCGGTGCAGTTGTGTAATGGGGTAGCTGAGTAATGAAGCTATATCATGTTGTACTCCGATGCATTTAAATTATGAAATCATGCTTCCTTAATACGGAAATGGAATATATTATGTGCTTAATATGAATGCCAATTAGATTAGTTAATGTATTATTAACAATAGGGAAATTAGCCTACTAATTGGCCATTTAGCTTGCTAATTGGGTTTTCCTATTGCAAACGGTTAATGAGAAAACACCATGGGCGATGACCTCAGGCAATGCACACAGTTTCTAGGAATAAACGATGTTGGATCAATGAACAATCACACATGACATTCTCTTCAAAACTGTTTGCGTTACGCCACCTTACGCAAACGTTTCCCTTGTAGAGGTGACTGACTGTGTGGGGTGTACTTACGACCGGAAATGATTTCTCCTGCATAATTATATTTTTTTTAGCACTACTTTATGTATTTTTGTATTTGAGTGCTTGCCGGACGCACACGACCTCATTTTGCCGAGCGTGTGTCCCAGGAGGGCATTTCCCCAACGTTTTCTGGGTCGTGTGGGAAGGACCCCCCCTATCGCCCACACTCACTTGGCGGCGGTTCCGAATGCCGTCACAGAAAGGGGTTAAAAACCGTTTGTTTAGCACCAACGCATACCAGTGATTAAACTTACATTTGATTATGTTAAATCTTTTATGGATGTCGATGCTTTTCAAAACTTTAGCACTAAATATGGACTTGACTCTGAGATAGTAGCCTCCTTTTGTGAATCATTTGCTACTCATGTTGAACTCCCTAAATATAAGTGGTTTAAATATCACCCACCTATTAAAGAAGAAATCAAAGAACCGGTACCAGTTAAAGAAGAGACTATACTTTATAATGTTGATCCAATTGGTCCTTCTGCTTAAGAAACCACCTTTCCCTGTTAGGATAAAGGAACATGCTAAAGTTTCAAATGTGGTTAACAAAATCTATATTAGAACACCTAAACATGATGAACAAATTAAAGTTGAACGTAGTATTGTTATGGTTAAACATCTCTTGGAAGAAGATATGGATGGGCATGTTATTTACTTCTGTGAAGAAGCTGCAAGAATTGCCAAACCTGATAAAAAGGATAAACATAGACCTGTTTGTTGGCATGATCGTCATGTCAGTTAAAATAGGAGACCACTGTTATCATGGTTTATGTGATATAGGTGCTAGTGTGAGTGCTATTCCTTACACCTTATATAAAGAAATTATGAAAGACATAGCACCTACAGAGATAGAAGACATATATGTTACTATTAAACTTGCTAATAGAGACACTATATCACCAATTGGGATTGTTAGAGATGTTGAACTCTTGTGTGGGAAAATAAAATACCCTAGTGATTTTCTTGTTCTTGGTTCCCCACAAGATGACTTTTGTCCCATTATCTTTGGTAGACCTTTCTTGAACACCGTTAATACTGAGATAGATTGCAAGAAACAAACTGCCGGTGTTAGTTTTGGTGATGAGTCTCATGAGTTTAATTTTTCCAAGTTTAGTAGAAAGCTTCATTAAAAAGAATTGCCTAGTAAGGATGAATTAGTTGGTCTTGGTTCTATTGCTGTACCACCTACTGATCCTTTAGAACAATACTTGCTAGACCATGAAAATGATTTTCATATGCATGAAAGAAATGAAATAGATAAGATTTTCTTTGAATAACATCCTCTGCTTAAACACAACTTGCCTATTGAAACTCTAGGAGGTCCTCCTCCACCTAAAGATGATCCTGTGTTTGAATTAAAACAATTGCCAGACACTTTGAGATATGCTTATCTTGATGAAAAGAAGATATATCCTGTTTTTATTAGTGCTAACCTTTCAGAACATGAAGAAGAAAGATTATTGAAAGTTCTAAGGAAGCACCGAGCTGCTATTGGATATACTCTTGATGATTTAAAGTGCATTAGTCCCACTATATGCCAGCACAAAATTAATATGGAACCTGATGCTAAACCCGTTGTTGATCACCAACGTCGGTTAAATCCGAAGATGAAGGAAGTGGTAAGAACAGAAATTTTAAAGCTTCTGGAAGCAGGTATAATCTATCCTATAGCTGATAGTAGATGGGTAAGTCCTGTTCATTGTGTCCCTACGAAAGGAGGTATTACTGTTGTTCCTAATGATAAGAATGAACTTATTCCACAAAGAATTGTTACAGGCTATAGAATGGTAATTGATTTTAGAAAATTAAACAAAGCAACTAGAAAAGATCATTACCCTCTGCCTTTTATTGATCAAATGCTTGAAAGATTATCTAAGCACACACACTTTTGCTTCCTTGATGGATATTCTGGTTTTTCGCAAATACCGGTTTCTCAACCTGATCAAGAAAAGACCATGTTTACTTGTCCCTTTGGAACATATGCTTATAGATGTATGCCTTTCGGTTTATGTAATGCACCTGCTACCTTACAAAGATGTATGACTGCTATATTCTCTGACTTCTTTGAAAAGATTGTTGAGGTTTTCATGGATGATTTCTCTATTTATGGGAAGTCTTTTGATATCAATCTTGATCGAGTTTTGTAGAGATGTGAGCAAACAAATCTTGTCTTGAATTGGGAGAAGTGCCACTTTATGGTTAATGAAGGCATTGTCTTGGGTCATAAATTTTCTTACTGTTATTTACCATAATAATGCTTTTTGGAGTAAGTCTAATGCCTTTTTATTATAATATGCAAGGTATACACAAGGAGGGAGAATTTCGACAGCTGGAAATCTGGACTTGAAAAAGCTACGTCAGGCTACCTATTCTGCACAGCTCCAAATGAGCTGAAACTTCACGAGGATTTTTTATGGAATATTTAAGAATTATTGGAGCAAATAACTACCAGAGCAGGCCCACTAGGTGGGCACAACCCACCTGGGCGCGCTAGGGAGCCCAGGAGCACCCTGGTGGGTTGTGCTCCACCAGACCCACCTCCGGTGCCCATCTCCTGGTATACAAGTCATTTTGACCTACAAAAAAATAAGGAGAGGACTTTCAGGATGGAGCGCCGCCGCCTCGAGGCGGAACTTGGGCAAGAGCACTTTTGCACTCCAGTGGAGCGATTCCGCCAGGGGAACTTCCCTCCCAGAGGGGGAATTCATCGTCATCATCATGACCTACAACTCTCCCATCTTGGGGAGGGTAATCTCCATCAACATCTTCAACAACACCATCTCATCTCAAACCCTAGTTCATCTCTTGTGTTCAATCTTGTTACCAGAACTATAGATTGGTGCTTGTGGGTGACTAGTAGTGTTGATTACATCTTTTAGTTGATTACTATATGGTTTATTTGGTGGACGATTATATGTTCAGATCCAATATTCTATTTAATACTCCTCTGATCATCATGTTTATCATTTTGAGTAGTTGCTTTTGTTCTTGAGGTCATGGGAGAAATCATGTTGCAAGTAAACATGTGAACATGATATGTGTTCAATATTTTGATAGTATGTATGTTGTGATTCCCTTAGTGGTGCCATGTGAACGTTGACTACATGACACTTCATCATATTGGGGGCCTAAGGGAATGCATTGTGGAGTAGCAATTAGATGATGGGTTGCGAGAGGGACAGAAGCTTAAACCCTAGTTTATGCGCTATTCCGTAAGGGACTGATTGGATAAAAAAGTTTAATGATATGGTTAGAGTTTATTCTTAATGATATGGTTAGGGTTAATCATAAGTAGGAGGTTTGTTCAAGTAAGAACGACACCTAAGCACCGGTCCACCCCACATATCAAATTATCAAAGTAGCGAACACAAATCAAACCAATATGATGAAAGTGACTAGATGAAATTCCCGTGTAACCTCAAGAACACTTTGCTTATCATAAGAAACTGTTTTGGCATGTCCTTTGCCTCAAAAGGATTGGTCTACCTTGCTGCACTTTTGTTACTACTATCGTTACTTGCTTATTACAAATTACCCTGCTATCAAACTACTCTGCTACTTACAATTTCAGCACTTGTAGACATTACCTTGCTGAAAACCACTTGTCATTTCCTTCTGCTCCTCGTTGGGTTCGACACTCTTACTTATCGAAAAGAGCTACAATTGATCCCCTATACTTGTGGGTCATCACTGCGCGTGTGCCACTGAGAGGTCGTCGAGCCGGGGCTAACCAGACCATAGCGTGGTCGCAACAACGATTAGAGAAAAAAAGAATATTGAATAAGATATTCAAGACGGATTAGTAAAACCAAACAAAATGGTAGAATATCTATCACTTAGGTATGGCAAACATGCCCAATTTAGCACAAGCAGCACTTCCATTGCTAGTATATCCATGCTTACGCTTTTACTTTGCTAGCTTGGTTACGGGACTTGCATGGGGATTATCCCCTCATGTGCCTTTATTTCTGGATGGGGCCATGGTGGTTGCGGCCGCATAGACAGTCTCGGAACTGATCACTGGACGTGCTTCGAGTTTGTTGCCACTTTGCAGGCGCGCCCTCATGCATTTTACGAAGGTCCCCGATCAATTCCTGAATTTTGTAGATCATATGCGGCCTTGTACGGAACATTGTATGGCCTTTCTTCTGACCTATCTGCAAACAGAATTATGCTGGACAACAGTAATGATTCATAAAGAAAAGGTACATATAAGACTGTGCCATCAGTCGATATCCCGTCAAAACGCGATGAAGAATTTCAAGATGGATAGAGTCCACGAGATGATGACGTCGGCGGTCCGTTGATGTAACGCCCGGATATTTATGCTACAGTAAAACTCTCCTAAGGATGCCATGTCATCTATGTTACTGTTGCTAATCAAGTGGTAGTTCAAAACCCTTGCAAATTCAAAAATGAATTAGCGACAAACACCCAAAGTTTTCAAAAGTCAAAACAAAAATGTTCGAGGGTTGCCACATATTGCATCGGTAATTATGGTGAAGTAAACACATTTTTATAAGATGCCTAAATACTTTTAAATGAATTTAAACAGAAAAGAAATAATAAAGAAAATACTAAGGGGAAAAACAAATAGGGGGAAAAAAAAGAAAACCCCCCTTCCCCCCTGGGCCGAAAGGCCCAGCTGGCCAGCAGCCAGCCACCCAACCGGCCAACTCCCCGCACCGCACCCTCTCCCTGTTCCTCGGTTCCGCGCCGCTACAGGGCCGGTCGCCACCGGACCCCCCTCGCCGGCACCGCGGGGGGATAAGATCGCCAGCGCCCCCCCCCCCCCGCCTCCTCGATCCCGCCTCCCACTCGCCCCCACACTCGCCCTCGGCCCCCGCGCCTCTCCTTCTCCCCTCCAGACCCACCGCGCTCTCCTCCGCGTTCCCCCCACCACGCCCAAACACCGCCATGGAACCGCCGCCGTGAATCGCGCGGCCACAGCCATCGCCTCGCCGCGCCTGCGTGTCCGTCGACGCCTCCATTGTCTTCCTCGTCCACCGGAGGCCTCAGCTGGAGCGGGGGAGCCCCGAATCACCGGATCCCCTTCGTCCACGTCTCCGGCTGCCGCGTTCTTCACCAACTCCGGCGACGCCTTCTGCAGCTACTAAGCCACCCAAGGGCCATCTTGCGTGCCGCACGGTGAGCTCCCCATCTCCCGGCCATCTTCGTTAGCCCCCTCGTGCACCGTAGCTGCCCCGTCGCCGTTGCCATGAGCACGTCGCCCTGGATCGCCTCGCCACCGTGGCCATGGCCTCTGTCGTGCTCACCTGAGCACGGCATCGTGCTCCTGATGCTCACCGGAGCCCTACGCGCCCGCGCACTAGCCTCCCCGTGCCTCCTAGCGTGTTTCCCGTCGGGGACCCGACTGCGCCGCCGCCTGCGCGCGTCACCGGTGCCCTTCCGGTGACCAAATGGCCACGGGGCCGAGCCCTTTGTGCTCAGCGCGTCGCGCAGCTCCGCCCTAGCCTTCCCGTCAGCCCCGACGCGCGCTGCGTCGCCGTCTTCCTCTCACGCCCGAACCACCTCGCCGCCGTCGAGCTTGTAGCGCTCGATTCCGGCCACCCCCGCCGACGTGCTCCCCTCCACCGGACACGGCGCGAAGAGGCCGTTCCAGAGGGCCTGGCCACGCTCGATTTGGTGCCCCATGGGCGAAATCCGACGCTCGCCCGAGCCGCACCGCCGCGTTTTGCCTCGCCGGCGTCGTTCCGGCGCCGTCCGCCGACGTGGCTAGGCGGCCCCCACCCCCTGGGTTAGTGCCAGTGGGCCATGGGGGCCCCGTTGACTGGATTGACCCAGTCAACGTGCTGACGGGGCAGCCCAGTGGCACTGACATGCGGGGCCCATGCCATAAACAAATAAAATAAATAGATAATTGGCTAATTAATTAAATAAGTTAATTAAAACCTAATCTCTCGCTGACTACCGGGCCCCACCCACTAATTAGCCTATTTAGTTAGTTTTAAAACCCTGTTAGTACCCTGTCAATGACATGTGGGTCCCACTGGACCCACCTGTCTGGTTTGACTGGTCAACCGACTAGTTGACATGCTGACATCACTCTGATGTCATGCTGACGTCATCATTTACTATTCTGGATAATGTTGGATTTAAATAATTAACTAAATTCCTGAAAATGATTTAAATCTTTAGAAAATCATATCTTTTAATCCGTAACTCGGATGAAAATACTTTCTACATGAAAGTTGATCAGAACGACGAGACGAACCTGGATACGCAGACCGTTCGTCCACCACACACCTCTAACATATCAAACACGTAACTTTCCCCCTCCGGTTCATCTGTCCGAAAACACGAAACACCAGGAATACTTTCCCGGATGTTTCCCCCCTTCGTCGGTATCACCTACTACCGCGATTGGGCACACCTAGCATCGTTACTTGTCATGTCATGCATCGATATGCATTTGTTTGCATTGTATTCATTGTTTCTTCCCCCTCTTCTCTCCGGTAGACCACGAGACCGACGCTGCTGCTGCCCAGTTCGACTACGGAGTTGACGACCCCTCCTTCTTGCCAGAGCAACCAGGCAAGCCCCCCCCCTTGATCACCAGATATCGCCTATTCTCCTCTATACTGCTTGCATTAGAGTAGTGTAGCATGTTACTGCTTTCCGTTAATCCTATTTTGATGCATAGCCTGTCATTGTTGCTACAGTCATTGATACCTTACCCGCAATCCTAAATGCTTGGTATAGGATGCTAGTTTATCATCATTGGCCCTACATTCTTGTCAGTCTGCCTTGCTATACTATAGGGCCGTGATCACTCGGGAGGTGATCACGGGTATATATTATACATACTTACATACTATACAGATGGTGACTAAAGTTGGGTCAGCTCGAAGAGTACCCACGAGTGATTCACGGATTGGGGACTGAAAGGACCTTTGTCCCGACGGCCCTCTGTGTGGATCTTTGTGGCGGAGCGACAGGGCAGGTTGAGACCACCTAGGAGACAGGTGGGCTTGGCCTTGTTCGGCGTTCGCGGATACTTAACACGCTTAACGAGATCTTGGTATTTGATCTGAGTCTGGCCATTTGGTCTATACGCACTAACCATCTACGTAGGAGTAGTTATGGGTATCCCGGCGTCGTGGTATCTGCCGAAGCCTTCTTGACGTCAGCGACTGAGCGGCACGCGCTGGGTTGGACTGCGTTAACGCAACTTCCTTTGTAATGGAGGTTGCTAGGTCTGCTCACCGGCTGCGTACGCAACGTGCAGGTGTGCAATGGGCGATGGGCCCAGACCCCTGCGCGCATAGGATTTAGACCGGCGTGTTGACCTCTCTGTTGTGCCTAGGTGGGGCTGCGACGTGTTGATCTTCCGAGGCTGGGCATGACCCAGGAAAGTGTGTCCGGCCAAATGGGATCGAGCGTGTTGGGTTATGTGGTGCACCCCTGCAGGGAAGTTAATCTATTCGAATAGCCATGATCTTCGGTAACAGGATGATTTGGAGTTGTACCTCGACCTTATGACAACTAGAACCGGATACTTAATAAAACACACCCTTCCAAGTGCCAGATACAACCCAGTGATCGCTCTCTAACAGGGCGACGAGGAGAGGATCGCCGGGTAGGATTATGCTATGCGATGCTACTGGAGATGCTACTTGGAGATGCTACTTGGAGATGCTACTTGGAGATGCTACTTGGAGGACTTCAATCTACTCTCTTCTACATGCTGCAAGACGGAGGCTGCCAGAAGCGTAGTCTTCAATAGGAATAGCTATCCCCCTCTTATTCTGACATTCTGCAGTTCAGTCCACTGATATGGCCTCCTTACACATGTACCCATGCATATGTAGTGTAGCTCCTTGCTTGTGAGTACTTTGGATGAGTACTCACGGTTGCTTTGCTCCCTCTTTCCCTCGTTTTCCTCTTCTTCTCGGATGTCGCAACCAGATGTTGGAGCCCAGGATCCAGACGCCACCTTCGACGAGGACTCCTACTACACTGGAGGTGCCTACTACTACGTGCAGCCCGCTGATGACGACCAGGAGTAGTTAGGAGGATCCCAGGCAGGAGGCCTGCGCCTCTTTCGATCTGTATCCCAGGTTGTGTTAGCCATCTATGGCTACTTGTTTACTTATGTCTGTACTCAGATATTGTTGCTTCCGCTGACTCGTCTATGATCGAGCACTTGTATTCGAGCCCTCGAGGCCCCTGGCTTGTATTATGATGCTTGTATGACTTATTTATGTTTTTAGAGTTGTGTTGTGATATCATCCCGTGAGTCCTTGATCTTGATCGTACACATTTGCGTGCATGATTAGTGTACGATTGAATCGGGGGCGTCACAAGTTGGTATCAGAGCCGACTGCCTGTAGGAATCCCCCTTCCACACTCCTTGGTCGAAGTCGAGTCTAGACATTGCAAAAACTTTTACTAACATGGCTGTGTGCCTTATGGGCCCACGTCGCCATTGGGTGGTATTAGGATCTTTTACTTCTCGACCTTTACTCTGGGGCTCTGAACTCTCTCCTACTCGGGTTAAACAAATTTACTAACTCTGACATTAGGATCCCGTTACCACGTTCACCCCAAAGTTGGATAAGCCATAGTTATTCTGTAGGATAGTATTTCAAATAGTGCCCATATTGTCATTTGACTCCATTGAAACATCTTTGTTTTCAGATGGAACCCACGAGGCAGGTCGTGCGCCACACTGCGGCCATTGGTGCCTCAGGATCACCTGCTGTGCTAGCTGAGATGATGACCTATCTGGGTTATCGCTGGCACCCTGAGTACACCGTCTATGAGGAGTACCAGGACTTTAACCAGGAGCAGTACCGTGCCATCGTCCACCTCTACTCTCGGGAGTATGAGTCCACTACCGTGCTGCACACCGCTCATGGTGTTGGAGTGACCATCGAGATGGCAGTCCACGATGCTGCTCATGCTGCTCTAACACGTCTTCGTGGAGAGTATCAGGCGTTGGACACTTCCCCTTTCAGACACATTCCTATCGCATCTGACGTTGGTGCGGAGGGATACTACACTGCCGCCTACTCCACCGTCACCCGAGAGCCCTTCCACCATCAGCGCCTGGTTCTGCATGCTGATGGGCTGGACCGAGCTAACAGAGCTCTTCGCCACGAGTTGTACACCACTCGTCAGCACCTTTACAGGGCTCTGACGCTGCTGCACCCCTTTGTTCGGTCTGGACAGCTGCCGCGTTCTGCGATCTACCCAGCCAGGACCGTGATGCCCCATGGTGTCGGATGGCCAGAGGTGGGAGGCTACTCTCCCGCACTTGGTCCTCTTCTGCCACCTGAGCGTCGGGTTCTACACCAGAGTATCCGCGGCCCCCAGGCCACTGACGTGGAGGACTATCCGTTGCCTCACTACCAGCTGTCAGGCTACAGCTACCTTCACAGTACCTCCTGGGACTGATGTAGTCTTGCTCATTAGTATTAGATGCATTCGCGAGCCTGCGTGCCGCCTATGATGACTTAGTCTATGTACTGAACTCTGTGCACTGAACTCTGTGTACTGAACTCTATGTCCGACCCCTTTTGTAAGTTATGCCGACTAGCTATGTGGTATCTGTCGTGCTCTTTTCATTATGCATGTTTCATCATGAATGACTCTTGTCTATGCAAGTTTCTCAATACTGAACTACCCCTGTTATATATTAACAGGATGGTTAGACCAGCTGGTCGTGGTCGTGGCGGCAACGCCCCACCACCGCCTGAGTACATGGCTGGTATGGTCCAACAGCTCGAGATGAATCGCCAGTTCATGGAGAATGTGATGGCTCAGTTCCCTCGTCCCAATATGAACGAGCAGCCAGCCCAAGTAACTCTGCAGGATTTCATGCGCCTCAACCCAACCGTGTACCGCAGCTCAACTCAGCCGCTGGATGCTGATGACTGGCTCCGTGACATCACCTATGAGATGGAGTCTGCTGAAGTAGCCCCTGCCCGCTATGTCACCTTTGCTTCCTTCTTTCTGAAGGGACCCGCAGCTCAATGGTGGGACAGCCACAGGCGTACTCTGCCAGTTGGGACAATCATCACCTGGCCAGACTTTCAAGCTGCCTTCCGTGCCCGCTTCATTCCTCAGGGGATCATGGACAGGAAGAAGCGTGAGTTCCGCAACCTCACCCAGGGCAACAAAACTGTGGAAGCTTATCAGCGGGAGTTTCTGGACTTATCCCGCTATGCTGAAGAAGACATTGCAACTGATGCTCGCAGACAGGAGAAGTTCCGTGAAGGCCTTCAAGCTGACATCAAGCTCGCACTTCTAGTGCATGACTTTGCCGATTTCGCCACCTTGGTGAACAAGGCCATCAATGTCGAGACTGGTCTGCAGGAACACCAGAGCTCTCAGAGGCGCAACCGTGACACGGGCTCATCTTCGGGCCCGCCCTCGCAGAAGCGCAAGATATGGATCCCGAACAGCATGTACCGTCCAAATGCACCTGCCCCAAGGCAGTCTTATGCTGCACCTCGTCTGCCGGCTGCTCCAACTAGGCAGCCAAGGCTTCCAGCTCCACCACCCGGAGCACCTGTTCCCACTCCCAATAATGGTCTGTGCTACAAGTGTGGTCAACCAGGTCACCTTGCCAGGAACTGCTATCAGAATCAGAACCAGAATCAACTGGCCCTTCCAGCAGCTGGCCGTGGAAACAACCCGCCCCGCAACAACAATGCCAAGTCTTATGGTCGTGTTCATGCCAACCACGTTGATTTGAACGAAGCCCAAGACCAGCCTGCTACTGTGATGGGTACACTCCTCGTAAATTCAGTACCAGCATCCGTTTTATTTGATACAGGTGCATCGCATTCATTCATGTCAGAAGATTTTGCATACAAGCACGATGTTAGATGTGGGCAGATGAACACTTCGGTAGTGGTAAAAACCCCGCGGGACAATGTCAGACCTCCATGGTTGGCATCGACGTCCCTGTGGAAATCGAAGGGTTGGAATTTCGCGCCTCGCCCATTATCCTGAAGTCGTCTAACATTGACCTCATTCTGGGAATGGATTGGTTAAAGGAGCATACTGCTTCTATCGTTTGCGCCACTAAGACCGTCCATCTGCTACACCCTTCTGATGAAATAATTAGCTACGATGCTCATCTGGTTCAGAATGCCGAGGCCAGGCTTTATGCCTTAAACGCATTGAACGCTGCACCACTCAAGGGCATTGAAAACATTCCCATCGTGCGTGAATTCCTAGACGTCTTTCCTGAAGAACTCCCAGGGATTTCCCCTGCTAGAGCTGTCGAATTCGTCATCGACTTGAAACCAGGCACCACTCCTATAGCCAAGCGACCCTACAAGATGCCGCCGCATGAACTCCTTAAGCTTAAGGAGGAAATCGATCAGTCTCTTCGCAGTGGTTTAATTCGCCCAAGTTGCTCTCCTTGGGGAGCACCTTCTCTCTTTGTCAAGAAGAAGGATGGGACAAACCGATTGGTCCAAGACTACCGTCCTATAAACCAAGCTACAATTCAGAATAAGTATCCTCTGCCTTGGATCAATGATCTGTATGATCAACTGGCTAGTTCATCAGTGTTCTCTAAACTCGACTTGAGGTTGGGTTACCATCAGATCCGTGTTCGTGAAGAGGATATCCCAAAGACTGCCTTTGTGACTCGATATGGTTCATACGAGTACACCGTCATGTCTTTTGGCTTAACCAATGCTCCAGCCACCTTCTCTCGCCTGATGAACTATATATTCATGGATTACCTCGACAAGTTCGTCGTGGTTTATCTGGATGATATTCTGGTATTTTCCAAGAATGAAGAGGAACATGCTGAACATCTTCGTCTTGTGCTGGAAAAGCTACGAGAGCATCAACTATACGCCAAGTTCTCCAAATGTGAATTCTGGCTTCCCGAAGTAACCTATCTCGGGCATGTCATCTCTAAGGATGGTATTGCCGTCAACCCTGAACGAGTCCAGGCTATTCTTGATTGGACTCCTCCGAAGAACGTTAAGCAAGTCAGAAGTTTTCTCGGTCTCGCCAGCTATTGCCGTCGATTCGTCGAGAACTTCTCCAAGATCGCCAGGCCCCTGACTAACCTATTGCATAAGGGCGTCAAGTTCCAATGGACAGACAAATGTCAGGAAAGCTTCCAGGCACTCAAAGACAAGTTGACTTCTGCCCCAGTACTAGCTCCACCTGATACTAAGAAGGACTTCGTCATTTACTGCGACGCTTCCCGTCAAGGATTAGGCTGTGTCCTAATGCAGGAGCGCAAAGTGATTGCCTATGCCTCTCGACAATTGCGCCCTCACGAAGAGAACTACCCAGTTCACGACCTCGAGCTTGCTGTTGTTATCCATTCACTGAAACAGTGGCGACATTACCTTCTCGGTAATCGTTGCGAGATCTTCACCGACCACCAAAGTCTGAAGTATCTGTTTACTCAGCCAGACCTGAACCTCCGTCAGCAGAGATGGATGGAGATTGTTGCAGACTTTGACTTGGGTATTTCCTATACACCAGGCAAGGCTAATGTAATGGCTGATGCCTTGAGCCGCAAGTCTTACTGCAACCACCTCCAGGTTCACAAAGTTCAGCCCTCACTTGTTGAGGAATTCAGGAAGCTGAACCTCCATATTGTTCCTCCTGGTGCTCTCACTCCCCCTCCTCCTGAGAGCCGCAAGATGAATCTCCGTGTTGTTTCCCAGGGTTCCCTCTATACCCTGGCTGTCGAACCCGATCTCATGAGCTCCATCAAGACATTACAGGGATATGACTCTGAAGTCCACAAGATTAAGCGCGACCACAAGGAAGGAAAGCCATCATTCTTCACTATTGCTGATGATGGCGCCTTGTACTTCAAAGGCCGCCTAGTGGTGCCATGTAAGAAGGAAAACCTGAATATGACTCAGGAGGTTATGAAAGAAGCTCATGATACGCCTCTATGTATCCATCCTGGTAGTACAAAGATGTACCAAGACATCCGCCAGAGATTCTGGTGGTCTAACATGAAGCAAGACATTGCTCGTTATGTTGTTGAATGTGACATTTGCCGTCGTATCAAAGCAGAACATCAAAGGCCTGCTGGAACTCTGCAACCTATCTCTATTCCTGAATGGAAATGGGACCATGTCGAGATGGACTTCGTCACTGGATTTCCCAAATCGCAAAAAGGTAATGATGCTATTCTTGTCGTCATTGACCGGCTTTCTAAAGTTGCACATTTTCTGGCGGTCAAAGAAACGATCACTGCTAGTCAGCTTGCAACTCTCTACATGTCCAGAATTGTTTCGCTTCACGGTATTCCACTGGTTATCAGTTCGGACCGTGGCAGCTTATTCACTTCAAGATTCTGGGCAAGTTTCCAAGAAGCTATGGGAACTCATCTGTCATTCAGTACTGCGTTTCATCCGCAGTCGCAAGGGCAAGTTGAACGTGTCAACCAAATTCTCGAAGACATGCTTCGAGCTTGTGTTATTTCCTTCGGCAAGAAATGGGAGGAATCTCTCCCGTATGCTGAGTTCTCTTATAATAATAGCTATCAAGCTAGTCTGAAGATGGCCCCCTTTGAAGTGTTATATGGACGAAAGTGACGAACCCCTCTGAACTGGTCAGAAACTGGGGAACGTCCACTCTTTGGTCCGGATATTATCCAACATGCCGAAGAACAAGTCCGCATTATTCGCGAGAATCTCAAGACTGCTCAGTCACGTCAGAAGAGTCAGTATGACCGTAAACATAAGGACATGGTCTATCAAACTGGCGAAAAGGCCTATCTTCGAGTTACACCAATGAAGGGTGCTCACCGCTTCGGGATCAAGGGCAAACTAGCTCCTCGCTATATTGGCCCATTCACTATTCTCGAAAGGCGTGGAAAGGTGGCATACCAACTGGAACTTCCGCCAAACCTTTCTCAGGTTCACGATGTGTTCCACGTGTCACAGCTTCGCCGTTGCTTCAAGGACCCAATCCGAGGAGTGGATCATGAAGTGCTCGAATTGCAACAGGACCTCTCCTATAAAGAGCATCCGGTCCGCATTCTCGACCAAGCTGAACGCCGCACACGTCAGAAGGCGATCAAGTTCCTCAAAGTTCAGTGGTCGCACCATTCTGAAGATGAAGCCACTTGGGAACGAGAGGATCGTCTGCGTGATGAATACCCCGCACTCTTTCCTTCTACCTCCTAAATCTCGGGACGAGATTTCTTATAGTGGAGGAGATTTGTAACGCCCGGATAATTATGCTACAGTAAAACTCTCCTAAGGATGCCATGTCATCTATGTTACTGTTGCTAATCAAGTGGTAGTTCAAAACCCTTGCAAATTCAAAAATGAATTAGCGACAAACACCCAAAGTTTTCAAAAGTCAAAACAAAAATGTTCGAGGGTTGCCAAATATTGCATCGGTAATTATGGTGAAGTAAACACATTTTTATAAGATGCCTAAATACTTTTAAATGAATTTAAACAGAAAAGAAATAATAAAGAAAATACTAAGGGGAAAAACAAATAGAGGGAAAAATAAAGAAAACCCCCCTTCCCCCCTGGGCCGAAAGGCCCAGCTGGCCAGCAGCCAGCCACCCAACCGGCCCAACTCCCCGCACCGCACCCTCTCCCTGTTCCTCGGTTCCGCGCCGCTACAGGGCGCGGTCGCCACCGGACCCCCCTCGCCGGCGCCGCGGGGGGATAAGATTGCCAGCCCCCCCCCCCCCCCGCCTCCTCAATCCCGCCTCCCACTCGCCCTCGGCCCCCGCGCCTCTCCTTCTCCCCTCCAGACCCACCGCGCTCTCCTCCGCGTTCCCCCCACCACGCCCGAACACCGCCATGGAACCGCCGCCGTGAATCGCGCGGCCACAGCCATCGCCTCGCCGCGCCTGCGTGTCCGTCGACGCCTCCATCGTCTTCCTTGTCCACCGGAGGCCTCAACTGGAGCGGGGGAGCCCCGAATCACCGGATCCCCTTCGTCCACGTCTCCGGCTGCCGCGTTCTTCATCAACTCCGGCGACGCCTTCTGCAGCTACTAAGCCACCCAAGGGCCATCTTGCGTGCCGCACGGTGAGCTCCCCATCTCCTGGTCATCTACGTTAGCCCCCTCGCGCACCGTAGTTGCCCCGTCACCGTTGCCGTGAGCACGTCGCCGCGGATCGCCTCGCCACCGTGGCCATGGCCTCTGTCGTGCTCGCCTGAGCACGGCATCGTGCTCCTAACGCTCACCGGAGCCCTACGCGCCCGCGCACTAGCCTCCCCGTGCCTTCTAGCGTGTTTCCCGCCGGGGACCCGACTGCGCCGCCGCCTGCGCGCGTCGCCGGCGCCCTTCCGGTGACCAAATGGCCACGGGGCCGAGCCCTTTGTGCTCAGCGCATCGCGCAGCTCCGCCCTAGCCTTCCCGTCAGCCCCGACGCATGCTGCGTCGCCGTCTTCCTCTCACGCCCGAACCACCTCGCCGCTGTCGAGCCTGTAGCGCTCGATTCCGGCCACCCCCGCCGACGTGCTCCCCTCCACCGGACGCGGCGCGAAGAGGCCGTTCCAGAGGGCCTGGCCACGCTCGATTTGGTGCCCCATGGGCGAAATCCGACGCTCGCCCGAGCCGCGCCGCCGCGTTTTGCCTCGCCGGTGTCGTTCCGGCGCCGTCCGCCGACGTGGCTAGGCGGCCCCCACCCCCTGGGTCACAGCCAGTGGGCCATGGGGGCCCCGTTGACTGGATTGACCCAGTAAACGTGCTGACGGGGCAGCCCAGTGGCACTGACATGCGGGGCCCATGCCATAAACAAATAAAATAAATAGATAATTGGCTAATTAATTAAATAAGTTAATTAAAACCTAATCTCTCGCTGACTACCGGGCCCCACCCACTAATTAGCCTATTTAGTTAGTTTTAAAACCCTGTTAGTACCCTGTCAATGACATGTGGGTCCCACTGGACCCACCTGTCTGGTTTGACTGGTCAACCGACCAGTTGACATGCTAACATCACTCTGATGTCATGCTGACGTCATCATTTACTATTCTGGATAATGTTGGATTTAAATAATTAACTAAATTCCTGAAAATGATTTAAATCTTTAGAAAATCATATCTTTTAATCCGTAACTCGGATGAAAATACTTTCTACATGAAAGTTGATCAGAACGACGAGACGAACCCGGGTACGCAGCCCGTTCGTTCACCACACACCTCTAACATATCAAACACGCAACTTTCCCCCTCCGGTTCATCTGTCCGAAAACGCGAAACACCGGGAATACTTTCCCGGATGTTTCCCCCCTTCGTCGGTATCACCTACTACCGCGATTGGGCACACCTAGCATCGTTACTTGTCATGTCATGCATCGATATGCATTTGTTTGCATTGTATTCATTGTTTCTTCCCCCTCTTCTCTCCCGTAGACCACGAGACCGACGCTGCTGCTGCCCAGTTCGACTACGGAGTTGACGACCCCTCCTTCTTGCCAGAGCAACCAGGCAAGCCCCCCCCCTTGATCACCAGATATCGCCTATTCTCCTCTATACTGCTTGCATTAGAGTAGTGTAGCATGTTACTGCTTTCCGTTAATCCTATTCTGATGCATAGCCTGTCATTGTTGCTACAGTCATTGATACCTTACCCGCAATCCTAAATGCTTAGTATAGGATGCTAGTTTATCATCATTGGCCCTACATTCTTGTCAGTCTGCCTTGCTATACTATAGGGCCGTGATCACTCGGGAGGTGATCACGGGTATATATTATACATACTTGCATACTATACAGATGGTGACTAAAGTCGGGTCAGCTCGAAGAGTACCCGCGAGTGATTCACGGATTGGGGGCTGAAAGACCTTTGTCCCGACGGCCCTCTGTGTGGATCTTTGTGGCGGAGCGACAGGGCAGGTTGAGACCACCTAGGAGACAGGTGGGCCTGGCCCTGTTCGGCGTTCGCGGATACTTAACACGCTTAACGAGATCTTGGTATTTGATCTGAGTCTGGCCATTTGGTCTATACGCACTAACCATCTACGCGGGAGTAGTTATGGGTATCCCGGCGTCGTGGTATCAGCCGAAGCCTTCTTGACGTCAGCGACTGAGCGGCGCGCGCCGGGTTGGACTGCGTTAACGCAACTTCCTTTGTAATGGAGGTTGCTAGGTCTGCTCACCGGCCGCGTACGCAACGTGCAGGTGTGCAATTAGCGATGGGCCCAGACCCCTGCGCGCATAGGATTTAGACCGGCGTGCTGACCTCTTTGTTGTGCCTAGGTGGGGCTGCAACGTGTTGATCTTCCGAGGCCGGGCATGACCCAGGAAAGTGTGTCCGGCCAAATGGGATCGAGCGTGTTGGGTTATGTGGTGCACCCCTGCAGGGAAGTTAATCTATTCGAATAGCCGTGATCTTTGGTAACAGGACGACTTGGAGTTGTACCTCGACCTTATGACAACTAGAACCGGATACTTAATAAAACACACCCTTCCAAGTGCCAGATACAACCCAGTGATCGCTCTCTAACAGGGCGACGAGGAGAGGATCGCCGGGTAGGATTATGCTATGCGATGCTACTGGAGATGCTACTTGGAGATGCTACTTGGAGATGCTACTTGGAGGACTTCAATCTACTCTCTTCTACATGCTGCAAGACGGAGGCTGCCAGAAGCGTAGTCTTCAATAGGAATAGCTATCCCCCTCTTATTCTGGCATTCTGCAGTTCAGTCCACTGATATGGCCTCCTTACACATGTACCCATGCATATGTAGTGTAGCTCCCTGCTTGCGAGTACTTTGGATGAGTACTCACGGTTACTTTGCTCCCTCTTTCCCTCGTTTTCCTCTTCTTCTCGGATGCCGCAACCAGACGTTGGAGCCCAGGATCCAGACGCCACCTTCGACGAGGACTCCTACTACACTGGAGGTGCCTACTACTACGTGCAGCCCGCTGATGACGACCAGGAGTAGTTAGGAGGATCCCAGGCAGGAGGCCTGCGCCTCTTTCGATCTATATCCCAGGTTGTGTTAGCCATCTATGGCTACTTGTTTACTTATGTCTGTACTCAGATATTGTTGCTTCCGCTGACTCGTCTATGATCGAGCACTTGTATTCGAGCCCTCGAGGCCCCTGGCTTGTATTATGATGCTTGTATGACTTATTTATGTTTTTAGAGTTGTGTTGTGATATCTTCCCGTGAGTCCCTGATCTTGATCGTACACATTTGCGTGCATGATTAGTGTACGATTGAATCGGGGGCGTCATAGTTGATGACTGCGCCGTGAAAAAAGTTTCCGGAGTGTCAAGCAATACAAAACTAGCCGCATGGGTGGCATGATCATGGGAGGTCGGACTTGCTACCGTATTGTGTATGGCTGCAAGATGATGAAGCGATGGTGGTCCCGACAACTCTCGCACGTAATCCGACGTTTTGACATCGTCCATGTCCCGTACGGCATTAAAATATTCCCTCGAATCTCGTTCTATAGCGAGACTTAAATTTTTCTGCGAATAAACCAGAACACAGCAGTAGCAGTAATCTGTAGAAAGGATAATTTGCATGGAATAGATCTAACTGAAAATATATCACCTGATCGTCCCACCGATCCGTGGCGATCGCCCAGAAGGCTCTCAATGAAAGCACCAATGTCAGTTCTATATTCGGCATATCTCGTAGTAGGGGTCCTAAGCTAGGCGTCTTGGAGCGATGGTACATGGACACAAGATTTTATTGAGGTTCGGGCCCTCTTGATGGAGGTAAAACCCTACGTCCTGCTTTTGATTGTATTCATATGGGGTGCAGTATAGAGTACATGTATCTACCACGAGATCGTTCTAATGAATATTAGATTATTTATTGACTAGCTGGCCTCGGTTTATATAACACACCGGAGGCCTACGGTTTAGAGGAGTCCTTGTCTTGGGCGCCAAGTCTTGTGGAATTCTCCTTGTATGCGGCATGGGATGTCCGAAGTGGCCCATAACCGAACCGCCATGGGGGTCCTCGGCCTGATCCAGCTGGTCGGGAGACGACGTGGTACTCGTGAGTACCCCCTAGTTCAGGAAACCGTCACTAGGTGAATGATTTTGTGTTGATGTCCCCTCTACGGGCTAAACCCTACGGCTTATATACACGCCAGGAAAGGGTATCTAGGGTTAAAAGGTCGGTAGCTATGAGCTCGGCAGCGGCACAGATCTTGGAGTACACGTCAAGTCTTCGGGGGAGACAGTCTTGACCACGCCTCCTACGTGCGGCTTCCGGAGTCTATCTTGATCACGAATGGCGGCTTGCCGGCCCAACCCAAAGAGAGTGGGCCGGCTGGGTTAGTACCCGAAACTGTCACTCATCAATCTCATTGGAGCATGTCAAGATTTCTCGTCCATGTTTATCGGACCGCTATTCTTTCTCACAACCTCCTGATCCTTGTATAGCCCACATTCCATGTTTTTACCATATATGACCTCATATACAATTAGGACTAATTTATTAGATTAACGACTCGTGTCCACTATGGGGTGATATGTTGATCTCGTCAAGAAGATCTCACCGAGAATAGCTTCAATGAAATATCAACGAGTTATCTTCCTTCAAAAGACGATTTCTACATTGTTTCTCATACAAGGGCTTTTGAGACATCTTACATTATTTTTAAAATCACTATTACACAACTGAACCTAATTAAGTGCCAGAGCACTCATTAATGCCGTAACATGTATGACTTCATTCTCCGTCATGCATTGGTTAGCTGGATACTATGAACCAAAATTAGATATAATTTAATGTGGATATAACCGATATTTGCCCATTTTCAAAGTAAAAGGCCATACAAACCGAAAATTTTAGATTTTTGAAAAAATGAGAAAGCAAAAGTACTACTAGCATGTCATGTTGTTTTAGGCAGTGGTACAGAAACTGATAACATCAAACGTCTTGTGTTTCGGATGCATCTGAATATCAAGATGAGAATGAATTGACATTGTGATTCGGTGTTTCTCCCCCTTTTTTTATCTTTTGATTGAAATCATTCAAAGAGGTCCAATTCAAACACCCACGCCCATCAAAGCAACTTCAATGGGGCGACTCATTTCGTCCGCCGCCGTCAGTTGGGGTCGGCGCGGACACAAAAAGCACCCAACACGCCGACCCAAATGAATGCGCGTCCACTTTTCATCCGCGGACGACCAATTTCCGGCCCATTTTTAAGCCGGATTTATGTCGATGCGAACATGCTGATCGGTGGCACATTGGCCTCTCCGTTTTTGAAAATTTAAGAGCGAGACTTCCCAAGCCAAAGACGAACGAAAGTGTTACCGTCCTACCACAATTATTTACTCCAAACTTTGAATTGTGATTCAAACTCGAAAACCACCAAAACCCATCTTCCCCTTCTCACCCTCTGTGCCACTACCACTTCACTCCACTCAATCCCCAAAATGGGGACGCTGCTCCCCCTCCTCCCCCTCCTCCTCGCCGCCGCCATCGCCGGCGTGCGTTGCGCGCCGGTGTACAGGCCCGAGTACCTGGTGGACGGGAACCAGCTGGTAGACATGCAGTACCACATGGCCCCGTCGTGTCAGGCGCGCCGACCAACCTGTTCCTCATCTGGTACGGCCGGTGGGAGGCCCCGGCGAAGGCTGTGCTCCGCGACTTCCTCGCCTCCCTCTCCGCTCCGGCGCCGTTCCCCGCCGTCTCCGACTGGTGGGCCCGCACGCCGCGGCTCTACACGGACCAATCCGGCGCCAATGTCACCGCTACATTCGCCATCGCCGGGGAGCACTCCGACGCCGTTTACTCCCACGGCGCCTCCCTGAAGCGGATCGACATGCAGTCCATCATCCGCACCGCCGTGGTCGCGTACCCGGACCCTCTGCCGCTCGACCCGTACAACGGCGTGTACCTGGTGCTCTCCTCACCGGACGTGCAGGTGGAGGAGTTCTGCCGCGCCATGTGCGGCTTCCACTACTTCACCTTCGCGTCCGTGGTCGGGGTCACCGTCCCGTACGCGTGGGTCGGTAACAGCGGCTCGCAGTGCCCAGGGAGGTGTGCGTATCCGTTCGCCGCGCCGGAGTACGGCGCCAGCGGGCAGGGGGTGCTGCGGCCGCCGAACGGCGACCCCGGGGTGGACGGGATGGTGATCGTGCTGGGGCACGAGCTTGCGGAGCTGGCCACCAATCCGCTGGTGAACGCGTGGTACGCCGGTGACACGCCAACGGCGCCCACGGAGATCGCCGACCTCTGCCTCGGGGTCTACGGCGACGGCGGTGGAGCAGGCGGGTTCATCGGGAATGTCTCCCACGCAGCCGACGGCAGCTCTTACAACGTGAACGGCGTCAACGGCCGGCGGTTCCTGGTGCAGTGGCTCTGGAACCCCGTCCTCGGCGCGTGCTACGGACCCAACTCCAGCAACTGAAGCCGCTCTTCTCTTCCCCGGATCCGTGGCTTCTCTCAGTTGATGCCGTTGCGCTGGATGGCGTTGCAGAGGCAGATGGCAAGTCCATGGATGGATGGGTACGGCATGGCATGATAACCAGATACTGAATGTCTGAAATGTCATTCAGACTCGATCTGTTCCTTATTTGCTGGCCCAGGGTTTGCGATAGGTTTATGGATTTTGATAGATCTGTATCTGTCAGGACAAGATGCAAATTTTTGCAGGAAGAAAACAAATTAGGATGCGTTTGTAACGTATTTTCAGCATAAAGTATGATCAAGTTAGAGTAATGTACTGTCAGGACGTACATTTAGTTTCCAAGTTCATACTTTCGTCGTTGCTCGTACTGACAAAGTGTTTCTTGCTTTTGACTTTCCTTTCATCATCGAAATCTCTGCATCTTGGTCTCCGTTTCTTGGTCTGTGGTGAACTTTTAGTGGGTGTGATGATTCTTGTTTCTCGGTACTCCCTCCCTTCCTAAATACTCCCTCCCTAAACTAATATAAGAGTGTTTAGATTACTACTTTAATGATCTAAACACACTTATATTAGTTGACAGAGGGAGTAGTTTAGTAAGTCTTTTTACAGATTCCATGATAAGAGCAAGCACAATAAAACTGAGTCGGCTGGCTATAAAAAATAAGAAAACGTTTCCTTACGGACGACCGGCCGAGCGCTCGGCCGGTCGCCCCTCGCTCGCTCGCGTTGCTATAGGGAAGCGGATTGGGCCACGTGACTTTTGATGGGCCTTCGGGAAAGATGTCCTTTCTCCTATCTCCTTCACATTGTTCTAAAAAAGACCTTCATGTAACTATTTTTTTCTCTGCTTTGTTTCTTCCTCTTGCCTTGTTGCTTCTCTCCTCTCTCTTTTATGCATAGCATGAGCTTGTCAACACCGATAGCATGACCTCCTGCTGCTTTTGTGAGCACCCCTCCCCCAATGCTGCAAGCATGTATCTCCCCACATGCCCCGCCGATGCTACATCCTGAGAGATTTTTTGCTGAAATTAGCGTTGCGTTTTTTGCTGCGTGTGTGCTTCAACAAGCTCTGTGCAACCGCAAAGCTGCAACCGGCACCTGAAAGAGCTAAAACTGTCCATGAAAATCTTCAAGCAGATATGGCAGAAACTAGGGGCGGCCAGTGCTGCAACTGTTGACAAAAAAAGGTTCTACCCTATATTGAAAAACCTTCAAGCAAGCACTATGCAACGGAAAAAGTTTCAACCATTGACAGAAAAGCTTCAACCCTAGATGAAAAAAGCTTCAATCAAGCACTATGCAATGGAAAAAGTTTCAACCATTGACAGAAAAGCTTCAACCCTAGATGAAAAAAGCTTCAACCAGACAGTGTGCAACAGAAAAACTTACAACCATTGATATAAAAAGATTCAACCGTAGATGAAAAAAGTTTCAACCGTTGACAGAAAAGCTTTAACCCTAGATGAAAAAAACTTCAACCAGACAGTGTACAACAAAAAAAGTTACAACCATTGATATAAAAAGCTTCAACCATCGATGAAAAAAGCTTCAACCGATGACCGGCAATGGAAAAAAACTTCATAGAGGCTCGTGTTTCCACGGAAGCTGAACCAGGCGTTGGCCGGTGCTGGAACTAGTGAAGACCAATGCTACAACCGATAATGCTTCAGCCGGTGATGGCGAAGCCGCAACCGTGCAATTCATAGCTACAACCCGGCATGAAAAGAGTTGTAACCAACGAGCACGGAAGCTGCGACCGGTGATGAAAATAGCTATAACCGTCAAGCACGGAAGCTGCAACCAGTGACAAAAAAGATACCACCGACGAGTCCAAAAGCTACAACCGGCGTGCAAAAAAGCTGCAACCGTCGAGTGATATTATTGTAGCTAGCCCAGATCTGCCTACGAGAGCTTCCGCTCGAGTTTCCAATGACGACTCGAATTCAGTTGAAGCTAGCTCGTCATGCATGTGGTACTGTAGATCTATTAAGCTGCTTGAATGCTTGCTTGCAAGTTAGCTTTGCACGTAGGACCTACACTCCGACGATTTGATCTACTTTCTAAATCCAACATGGAGCATGGTGTCGGGCGAGTGCGGCCGGCGCAGCTAGTCGAGGACGAGCGCCGGTGGCCGGTAGGAGCGGGCGGCGCGTTGGACCGGCAAGCTGTGTAGGGCTTTTCTTTTTTGTGCGTTGAGATCAGAGGTTCGGGACGGGAAGACGAGAAAATCTAACGACACGGGGTGTTTCGATCCAACGTGCGCGCGTTGACCGGCCGAAATTTTGGGCCGGTCCGTCGGCGCCTATCATTGCCCTAAAAAATAAAAGGTAAATATACCACAAGTCACAGAGCTTGCACACGACGGTCAGCTTAGTGCATAAATTTGTAAAATACATGTTTCTAGTCATCTAACTTGTCCTCTTGTTTATATACGGTGTTTTCTATCGTATCCGGCTGTATCATTACGGGTGCCAACATGATGAGGCCTACAGTCAGTGGCTGAGGTGGTGGTAATCCGCACGCACTTTTTTTCTCAGATAGCACCCTTGCATTTTATTTATTTATATGCAGAAAATTCTTAAATAAAAGTCAAAATAATTGTTGCACAAAGTGGGATTTGAACCCATGACCAACCATGATTCGCCCCGCATAGAAGCCACCAGACCAACTGCAGCCTTGCGTTTAATGGAAAAAATTATCTTTATATAACTAGACCATGCGAATTAAAGTAAAATCAAAACGGAGACAAGGTAATCCCCGCTTCGAGCTTGAGGGCGCAGTCCAAAAGAAACCTATATGCATTCATTCTGAAGTATATTTTCTTTTATGTACATAATTCACATTCAAACAAAAATTTCGTTCATTTGTCCTAAAAAACTATGTACATTCATTTTGACCTATATTTTCGTATATCTAAATTTTCAAATTTTAAATTATTCAAACTCAAAAAAATGATGTTGATTTGTCCAAAGAAATTTATGTACATTCATGCTGCACTATATTTTCTTTTATCTAGATTTTAAAATTAGAAATGTTCTAATTGAAAAAAATAGTTGATTTGTCCCAAAAATTTATGTACATTCATTTTACACTATATTTCCTTTTATCTAGATTTTAAATATTTAATTATTCAAAATCAAACAAAAATTATTTGATTTTTTTTGCGGGGGTAAAGGGAGTTTCATTACATATGAATAGAGTTACAGTCGAGGTGCCAAATGTCCTCGATACATGGTGGAGCCGAACCAAGCCACACAGCCGTAGCTCGTTCGGACCGGCTATATTTCACCAGACGATCGGCAACTCTATTTTGAAGTCTACTAATCTTTTGTGGAAAAAACTCCCTACTACCAAGCAGATCTTTGATTTCCAGAACGATATGACTGTATCGCGAGTGAACCAACGCACCATTAGTCAAGCTAGACAGCTGTTCATGAAGGTGCTTGCGATGCGTCTCGCACGGCGGATTGACAAACTTGTTGGCCCGGCTCAGTATGTGTTCATCAAAGGCCGCTGCATCCAGGACAACTTCATGTTCGCCCGAGGGATGGCACGCCACTTCCACCGTGTCAAGCGCGCCATGCTTTTCGTCAAGCTCGACATCGCCAAAGCTTTCGACAGTGTCTCCTGGCCATATCTGCTTGACATGCTCTGTGCTCGAAGTTTTGGTCCGAGATGGTGCGATTGAATCTCCATGCTCCTTGCCACCTCCTCGTCGCGTGTTCTGATCAATGGGGTACCTGGCCGGCCCATAATCCACTGTTGCGGCTTGCGTCAAGGTGACCCTCTGTCGCCGTTCTTATTCATCCTCGCCATGGAGCCCCTCCAACGGCATCTCGATGTTGTAGTGGACACAGGGGTCATCTCCAAGCTCCAGGGTCGGCTGTCGCAGCTATGGGCTTCCCTCTACACCGACGATGTTGCTCTCTTCCTCAACCCCGTGAAGACCGAGCTGGCAGCTCTCTGCTCCATTCTTACTGCTTTTGGCCTGGCTTCCGGGCTTAAGGTAAACTTCGAGAAAAGTGTCGTCCTCCCCATAAGGTGCGAGCAGTTGGACGTGCATGACGTGATCTCACCTCTGAGGGCTAGGGTTGAGAGCTTCCCCTGCAATTTTTTGGGGCTGCCGCTGTCGCTTCGGACCTTGCGTAAAGTGGACCTGCAACCGCTGCTGGACAAGCTCCGCGCACGCCTAGTGCGCTGGAAGGCCAGGTTGCTCACCCTTGCTGGTAGACTGGTTCTCCTCAACTCCGTCCTGACTGCTTTCACCATATACTGGTCGGCCGTCTATGCGCTCCCGCCATGGGTTCGTAAGGAGCTGGATCGGCTACGGCGTGCATGGTTATGGCATGGGGCGGAGGTGTGCCATGGTGGGCACTGCAAAGTTGCGTGGAGCCGCGTTTGCCGCCCGCGCGATCTTGGTGGGCTCGGTATCGTCGACCTGGAGCGGTTCGGCATGGCGCTCCGCCTCCGCTGGCTTTGGGCGGAAATGACCTCCGTCGTCCCCGGGCAGGGTTTACCGGTCCCAGTGACACTTGCGGAACGACATATGTTTGCGGCGGCATGTGCGGTCACCGTTGGGGATGGCAACCGAGTCAGTTTCTGGTACGATAGCTGGCTGCCCGAGGGCGCGCCGCTCTTCATCGCCCCTGATCTATTCAAGGTCTCAAGGCGCAAGGTGCACTCCGTGCGTGGGGCACTGTTAGGGAGCAGATGGATCCAAGACCTCTGTGTCCGGGTGACCACCGACTTGTTGCCTTCCTTTGTCAGGCTATGGGCGTGTGTCAATTCCCGGCAGCCGCTCTCCCCTGGCACCATGGATTCCTTCCGCTGGAGGCTAACAGAAAATGGCGTCTACACGACGGCCTCCGCGTATAGGCTTTTCTTCATCGGATCCACTATTTTCCCACTATGTCAGGAGATCTGGAAAGCCTGGGCTCCGCCCAAACTCCGTACCTTTGCATGGCTGCTCGCCCAATGGCGGATCCTCACATCCGACCGCCTACTTGCTCGGCATTGGCCCAATTCCTATTTTTGCCCGCTATGTTTGCGGAACCTCGAGATATCGGTGCATCTCATGAAGGAATGCCCGTGGTCGCGTCAGCTATAGGAAATGGTGGCGCACCGTTTCGCAGTCTCGGAACTAAATCCGGCTGCATGGACGCTGGATGTGCCACTCGGAAGCTGGCGAAGTCGGTTGCCCTCCTAGTTTTTTGGTGGATTTAGAAGGAGCGTAACATGCGCATTTTTGGCGGCGGCACGGAGTGGTCGCCGCGGCAAGTCTTGCATCTCCTGCTATCGGAGGCAAGCGACTGGGCGCTGGCAGGAGGCCGGCATCTAACTCTGCGAGAGTAGCCCCTTTATTTCCTCTTTTTGCTTTCTCTCAATTTCTTTTTCCGCAAGCTCATGCGTTAGCCTGCACCCTGTACTCGGCGTTCCTTCGCCTCCCCTTCTAATCAATGAAATATGCAGCTCTCCTGCGTTTATTTCAAAAAATATTTCGAACCGGGGCTTCTCCTTTTCATCACACAATTTTGTCGTTTTGATTTCTATTTTAATTATTGCGGTACGTGTTCAATAAATAGCACTAACTGTACATTTGACACATCAAACGTTAGTTGGTCTAGTGGTTTTCTATGCGAGGTGAAGGGCAGCAGGTCATTGGTTCAAATCCATCCCGTTCTTCATTACTTTTTCATTCTATTTGAGGATTTTCTGCATAAATTAATAGAATGTAAGGGTCCTTTCTGACAACAAACTGGCCTCAGCCACTGACAGTGGCCCTGCCACGTTGGCGCGCGTATGGATACGACTGGGTATAATGGGAAGCACCGTATATGAACGAGGCGACAAGTTAGATGACCAGAAATATGTATTTTACAAGTTTGTGCACCAAACTAACCGTCGCATGCAAGTTCTATGACTTCTGGTGTATTTACCTCAAAAAATGAACTAGTATATTTTTGTTTAGTTGAAGGAAAGAAAAGAGAAGAGATACGATAAGTGTGCTTTTGGTGAAAAGTCTGCTCTTACATTTGCTCTTAGGCACTTTGTGAGAGTGAAAGATGGATCATATAATAAAAAAGTAGTACACTCTTTTAATCAATTATTGTACATATTAGCTATAAAATAGGCTATACATGACATAGCAATGGCTTATAGGCAGCAGTTAGCTATACTATTAACCATACTTTAAGCTACATAGGTTGCAAAATAAGTGAATGTACACTTTAATACTCCTATATAAATTCGTACGTAGTTTGTAGTAAAATCTCTAAAAAAACCCTTATATTTAGAAATGGAGGAAGTATTCTTTTAGATAATAGCATCACACACACGTGAATTTGCACAAGTCTAAAACTTGCAAAACCTCACCCCGCCGCCCAAGAATCAAGGAAAGGGACAACCGTGAAGACTTCATCAATCAAAATCAATAAACAAGCAATCGTCAACCACTTCCCAGTCGGACTTGGTATAACCATCAAGCGGCAGCCGCCACGGTGGGTATCGAGGTCCTCGATGATCTGGCGGGGGCACTTGGCCGACTGCTCTGCGTCCGTGCGGGCGGCCTCCTCCTCCCATTATCGCCTTCTCCAGAGGCGTGCGGAGGAAGGACATGGAGCAATCTCCTCCACCCCCCTGAGTCAGCCCTCTCCACCTCCTCGGACGAGGCAGCGGACGAGACCCTGGAGCATTGAGTGGGACGTCTTCCCCTCTCGCTGTCGGAGGACTCCCCCGTGAGAAGAAAGTTAGTTTTCCCTTCATCTTCGGACTGAATCAAAAGACAAGAAAAATCACACAGGGAGCCAAATGGAATGATGGAAACAAGGCTGAGTGTAAGAACTTGCCGTTGGAAGGTGTCGGCGTCCTCGGAACGGGGGTACCTAGACTTGCCTGCCTGCAGCCCAGGGCGCGACTCCACCAGCGGCCTAGTACGGCCCATCTTCATCAGCAAACACTCAAGACCCTCGCGAGGGGCCAAGCCACACGAGGCGGATGACACAAGACCTCCTCAGGGGCAGCCTCACTAGGCTGGCTCGCGAGGAGCAGAGAGATCAAGACGAGGGGCACCTCGTGAGGTTTCTGTGACGTGAGCCATGACGACCAAGGCCAGGTGGGCGCCAGTGGGCGCAGAGTACCAGTTGCCTCTTTGGTGCTAAAGAGGCAAGCAAAGGCGATGTGACGCCCCTGATTTGACCATACACTAATCATGCACGCAAATGTGTACGATCAAGATCAGGGACTCACGGGAAGATATCACAACACAACTCTAGACACAAATTAAAATAATACAAGCTTTATATTACAAGCCAGGGGCCTCGAGGGCTCGAATACATAAGCTTGAATACACAAGAGTCAGCGGAAACAACAATATCTGACTATAGACATAAGTTAAACAAGTTTGCCTTAAGAAGGCTAGCACAAACTGGGATACATATCAAAAGAGGCGCAGGCCTCCTGCCTGGGATCCTCCTAAACTACTCCTAGTCGTCGTCAGCGGCCTGCACATAGTAGTAGGCACCTCTCAGGTAGTAGCAGTCGTCATCGATAGTGGTGTCTGGCTCCTGGACTCCAACGTCTGGTCACAACAGTCGAGTATAGGAAGGGGGAAAAGGGGGAGCAAAGCAACCGTGAGTACTCATCCAAAGTACTCGCAAGCAAGGAACTACACTACATATGTATGCATTGGTATCAAATGAAAAAGGGGCAACATATGTGGACTGAACTGCAGAATGCCGGAATAAGAGGGGGATAGCTAGTCCTATCAAAGACTATGCTTCTGGTAACCTCCATCTTGCAGCAGAAGAAGAGAGTAGATAGTAAGTTCAACAAGTAACATCGCATAGCATAATCCTACCCGATGATCCTCTCCTCATCTCCCTGTGAGAGAGCGGTCACCGGGTTGTATCTGGCACTTGAAAAGGGTGTATTTTATAGAGTATCCGGTTCTAGTTGTCATAAGGTCAAGGTATGACTCTGGGTCATCCTTTTACCGAGGGACACGGCTATTCGAATAGATAAACTTCCCTGCAGGGGTGCACGACATTTCCCAACACGCTCGATCCCCTTTGTTTGGACACACTTTCCTGGGTCATGCCCGCCCTTGGAAGATCAACACGTCGCAGCCCTACCTAGGCACAACAGACAGGTCAACACGCCGGTCTAAATCCTATGGCGCAGGGGTCTGGGCCCATCGCCCATTGCACACCTGCACGTTGCGTACGCGGCCGGCGAGCAGACCTAGCCTCCCTTATACAAGAGCAGGCGTTCCAGTCCAACCCGGCGCACGCCGCTCAATCGCTGACATCACGAAGGCTTCGGCTGATACCATGATGTCGAGTGCCCATAATTGTCCTCGCATAGTTGGTTAGTGCGTATAGGCCAATGGCCAGACTCAGATCAAATACCAAGATCTCATTAAGCGTGTTATGTTGAAATAACCGCGAATGCCGACCAGGGCCAGGCCCACCTCTCTCCTAGGCGGTCACAACCTACCCTGTCGCTCCGCCACAAATATCCACTCAGAGGGCCGTCGGGACAAACGTCCTCTCGGACCCAATCCGTGAATCACTCGCGGGTACTCTACGAGCCGACCCGACTTCAGTCACCACAAGTATCATATACTATGTATATAAGTATATGCCCGTGATCACCTCCCGAGTGATCACGGCCCAATAGTATAGCATGGCAGACGGACAAGAATGTAGGGCCACTGATGATAAACTAGCATCCTATACTAAGCATTTAGGATTGCAGGTAAGGTATCAACAACTGTAGCAACAATGGCAGGCTATGCTTCAGAATAGGATTAACGGAAAGCAGTAACATGCTACACTACTCTAATGCAAGCAGTAGAGAGAGAATAGGCGATATCTGGTGATCAAGGGGGGGGGCTTGCCTGGTTGCTCTGGCAAGAAGGAAGGGTCGTCAACACCATAGTCGAACTGGGCTCACCAGCAGTCTCGGGGTCTACTGGAAAGAAGTAACAGAGGGGGAACAAAATAAATAATAGAGCAATCAAAGCAACACAAAGCATAACATGGCAATACGCGGTGCTAGGGGTGACCTAACGAGGTATGAGGTGATACCAGTGAAGGGAGGAAACATCCTGGAAAATATCCCGGTGTTTCGCGTTTTCAGACACATGAAACAGAGGGGGAAAGTTGCATGTTCGGTATGCTAGGGATGCGTGGCGGACGAACAGGCTGCGTATCCGGATTCGTCTCGTCGTTTTGAGCAACTTTCAAGTACAAAGTTTTTTCATCCGAGCTACGGTTTATTTTATATTAATTTTGAAAGATTTAATTCATTTTTAGGATTTATTTAATTATTTTAATTCAACATTATCCAGAATAGTGCTTGCTGACGTCAACAGTCAAACAGAGGTGTTGACTGGGTCAAACTAACATGTGGGTCCCACTGGTCATAGACTGTTTACTAACTATTTGTTAACATTTAGTTAGCAGGTTAATTAGAATTAATTAGTTAACTAAACAATGTTAATTAAGGTAATTAATTAATTAATTTAATTATTATTTATTTATTTAATTCTTTTAATTAATTTTTTAAAAAATTAATTACTTTTTTAACACACATTCTGCGGGTGGGGCCCCTGTGTCATAGGCAGGGGGCTTAGCGGGCGTGAGGGCAGCGGGTTATGGGCGACGAGCGCCAGCCCGCTTCCTAGGTTGCCAGGGGGGCGCACGCCATGGGCATGGCGAGGCCGGCCACCTGAGGCGGCAAGGGAGAGGCCACGGCGAGGCGGGCTCGTCCGACTGGAGGTGAGGGAACGGGGCGACACGGGGGGAGTAGGCGAATGGCGGCGCAGCAGCTCGGCACGCGGGGCGCGGCGAGCGTTCGCGAGCTGGGGGCGGGGCGCGAGCGGCAACGGCGCGGCCACACACGGGCAGGTGTGCGTGCATGGGAGAGCGCGCGCGAGCAGGGGGCAGCCCTGGTGAGCGGGGCACACGGGGGCGAGGCGCGTGCTGCTGTGCGAACAGCGGGTAGAGCAGCAGCAGGCAGTGGACGAGGGCTCGCCCAGAGCCGACGGCGGGCGCGTGGGAGGGTGCAGCGGAGCGAGGCGGGGGGCGCGAGCGGTGATCAGCGACGCGGGGTGGGCGCGGTGACGCGACCGAGCAAGGACGGAGCCGGAGAAACGGGCAGCCGCGCGAGGAGGCCGGAGCATCGCAAACGGAGTCGGCGACAGAGGGAAAGGGGGGAGAGGAGGGGTCCTCACGGCGGGTTGTAGGGGACAAGGCAGTGGTGCTCGAGGTGGGGGGGACGGGGACGACGCACACAGGGGAAGCAGTCCGGCGATGGTGGCCTCTGGCGAGGTCTTCAGACGGCGGCGGGCGCGTCCGATTCGGGAGGTGGAGGACAAGGCGGCGACGGGCGGCGACGCAGTGGTCCAGCGATGTGGCGATGGTCGGCGATGGGGGCGCCGGCTGCCGTCTGGGAGGGGGGAGGCGAGGTCGGTGGGGGTCACGCCGGGGCGGCGGGCTCAGGTGCCCCCAATTCAGAATCGGGGGGGGGGGGGGCGAGAGGAAGAGGTGGGGGGAATCGTGCGAGGGAGTGGGTAGTGGCTAGGGTTAGTGGGGGGGGGGGTTATGCGGGAGTGGGGTGGGGCGCGGCTGGGCCAGCCTGGTTGTCCCGATGGCCAGCTGGGCCATGGCCCAGCAGGGTGGGGGTGTTTCCTTCTTTCTTTCTTTTTCTTGTTTTTTTTGTTTTAATTTAATATTATAAATACCTTAATTTTATAAAATACATTAGTTGTACCTAAATTAGTATCAACAAACAGGCCACCACCAAAATTAATTTGGCACCTAAAATAAAATAGTTTGTGATTGCTCAATACTGTAAAAGCTTTTAAATAATTGGCTTTGTTATTGTTTTGTTCATTTTAGAGTTTTAAAACACTTTATAAAAGTGGGGTTTCTTCACCACAATTACATTTGCATTATTCGGCACAACTCGAACATTTTAGTTTTAAAGTTTGAAAACTTTTGTTGTTTGCCTTTAATTTAATTTTGAATTTGAATCGGTTTTGAACTAACGCGAGACTAACTCCAGTGAAAGAGGTGACGTGGCATCATTAGCAAGGAATTACTGTTGTCTAATTATCCGGGCGTCATAATTCTCCTCCACTACAAGAAATCTCGTCCCGAGATTTAAGAGGTGTATTAAGGGGGAAAGGTATGGTTACGAAATCCTACGGGTCTTCTCGATCTTGGTCGCTCTTCCTGAAGTAGTTGATTCTCTCCGTTGATGTCTTTATTTCTCTGCTTCAGGTCACCATGATGAAGTCAGCATCCTTTCTCCGGGAACTTCATCGTACGTACGAAGGTTAAGGGGTAACTTCAGAAGAACGGACCGCTACAATGTTGCTTATCTGGTAGATAACATCAGGAAAGATGGCAGAAAGTAACTCTCGAATTGATACTTAAGAAATTATCGAGAACAAAGTAAGAAGGTGCAAAATAGAAGTTTCAAGCACATAGGCAATCGTTTGTTGCCTGAAACAAAGTGTGAAAGGGATTTAGAGCAATGGGAATAAGCATTGCGTCTGATACCAGAATAGATGACTAGGCAGGTGGCCCATGAATTACATACGAAGTCAAGCGCGAGGAATAACTTTGACAAAAGGGTGTATAGGAGAGTCAAGTTTCCATCCTGGGACCTGTGGGTTATGGGCCCACCATGTGGGTTAAAAGTGGAAAGGGCGCTGACATCTTGCACGATCATGTAAGTAAGGCATGTCAGAGGATAGCCTGTCAGTTATGTCGGCAACAACGTCGATACCAAGGGCGAGGGATGAAGAGAACCATCTTCCTGGTCGTTAAACAAGGCGGACCAATAGGCAAAGTTCTCGTCCATCGGTGGTTACCGGAATGTCATCAACAATAGTAACAGGGTCTTGCTGGCAAAACTTTACAACGAGGTGTTTACATAAGCAGGAGAATATTACTGCTCAGATCATATAGATCACAAGAAAAGTTAAACCAAACAATGGAAAGGAAAATATGATTATCAGATTAAACAAAACAATGGAAAGGAAAATGTGTGAAAACACATATTCCAGGGGTATATCCTTCCCAAGGACAAGCAGAGCATGATATCCAAGACTAGATAGAAGGTAGAAAACCATTTAGGTAAGGGGAGAGGAATTTCATGAAGTTACCCATACAATGGTGTTTGGATAATTGATCAATAAAATTAAGCATTGGGCTTCAACTGTTCTTGTTGAAAATTGGAGTACCACAGAGATGCTTCGAGATAGCATTGACATGGCCTTCAAGCAAAGGTCAGACTTTGGATACACAAATGATCCATGAGGAACAACTTCTAGAATAAGTCTTATAATTTACTCATGCGAAAATGGTTAATCTTGCCAAAAGGGATACTATAACAATAAGTCCTCCAGCCAGGTTTGCTAGGCATGACATCACCTTACCTAGAGATATAAAGACCAATGTTAAAACTCTTGGAAAGATGTTCCAACCATCATATCTGACCGAGATTCAGATCTGATTGGTGTCAGGATAAATTAGACTCAAGATGCCTGAGAAGAAAGGTGCAACACAAATGGTCGAGGGGACATTGTAAGATTCTCGAGAATTAAACTATGGAAGCGAGTTCCAAAACAAGAGTTCCTCATTAAATCAAGGAGAGGTGAGGAGGTGACTGATTGACTCAGTGATAATCCATTGAGATTTCCAAATAGATGGACTTCCACAACTATGTGAACAAGGAGATAACATTAGCCAGATCAAATGACTTAATAATGTATGCTGGACGAAAACATACACAATTAAACATTGGTTGAAAGGTGCACCCGAAATATGGATGGGTTGCACGACCAACATCGGAATGGCGATTGAGCAACCAACATACCAAATTGGAATTATTGTCCAATAACTCTGAAGCAATAGGGTTGCTAGAGATATTAAATTTGCACAATAGAGTTCACTCAACACTGGGATGAAGAAAAGAATGGTGATGGCGAGAAGCATCACTGTATCACGAATTCTTGAGAGGTGGTGAGATTCTCACAACATTGATGACATAAGAGATGGTAATGTTCCAAGGTAAAGAGGAACAAATGATGGGTAGCAAGGAACTCAGGTTATAACACAAAACACGAACAAGTTTGTGTTGGAGGGAAGGCAATAAAGTGGTCGATGATAACACAAAACCATTGATGACATAAGAGATGGTAATGTTCCAAGGTAAAGAGGAACAAATGATGGGTAGCAAGGAACTCAGGTTATAACACAAAACACGAACAAGTTTGTGTTGGAGGGAAGGTAATAAAGTGGTCGATGATAACACAAAACATCAAGGGAAAGGATGCTCTTTCTCATCATGAATTTAATAGATATTCTAGAAGAACTCAGAATGCTCATGATGATCACGACACATTTGTCGAGAGATTCCATGAAGATGTAATCAATTGGCGATGACATCAAGCCAAAGGAATGATGAAGCGCAAGGTTATTGTAACCACGAGTACGACACAAACTCGAAATCAAGCTTGCTGTTCAAGGCGAGATGATATGACAAGGAAGATTGACGTAAGCTTAGATCATCGTCGAAAGCTGTGCTTTGCGAATAAGGACCAAGTGGCACAGTTTAAAATTTAGCACAAGGTGATAGCCGATCAGGCTAGGATTGACATGCTCGAGTACAAACTCGTGAGTAAAGGAGATTACTAAGAGTTGTTTAATCATGGTGCGGACCCGATTTAGTTATCGGGGTCCTCGAGTGACTAACAATTCGTAACCAAGAAAGATTGGAATCGGTGAGCAATAATACTCGATGAAGGCTCGTAATAAGCAACATGGTTCGATGATATTATCAAGATACCAGAGGGTAATACTCGGAGGTAGAGCAAAATAGAGGGGTGACAAGTGTACTGATCTGCAAAAGACAAGTACTTTAACTTGTCCGAGAAAAGGAATCAAGGAATATCAACATGGCCGAAACCATAGTTGCAAGGGATCCAATTCAAAGACACCGAAAGAATTATCCAACTAATTAAAAGTTTTTCAAGAAGCTTCCATGATAAGTTCCACATCGGGTCCATGGGCATGAACACAAAGTTCAAGGTCGACCCCCACTTCTCCAATGCATAACCTTTCACTCACTTCTCATTTTCGAAGAAGTTGTAATATTGAAATTTTATCTGACATAACACCAGTAGAGTATGACCCGTAGTAGTTCCCGGGTTCACACATATTAAGGAAGGCATAGGTTGAACCCATCAGGGTATGGTGGAAACATATACCACAAGCTTCAATAGTAAATACCACCAGCTCAAAAACAGAGCATGGTTGTCCAAATCACAGAATAGGAGTTTTCAATGGTATTATGTATCAGGGAAGAGAACTCCTCAAGGTTTTGTATACGAAGGACACTGTCGTATGACAATTCAACAAAGGATCCGGTGGTCCTCAAGGGATCTCATGTGATCATCGGTACTCAACCGGAGGGAGAAAGAATGCAAGGAGATCTATTTATAGAAACAACTGACTAACTCAAAGATCAAATGCAAAGGAATTACAAATTCCAAGACAAGGCATCAGAAGCAATGCTCTAATTAGGGATGAATAAGTTGAATAGCCTTAGGGGTACAATCGATGGCAATTTGATTGGTCAAGATCCAGCTCATGTTTAAAATGACGTCTGAGCCAGAAGGATGAAATGAAGGATGTGATTAAGGATTGTGAGCATTCGCAACATATTGATTCAACAGACTCGAACTGATAATGACTAAGGATGCAATTAAGATTACCGGACTTTATGAGGTTAATCATAATGCAAGCAAGCAAGAATTTTAAGATCAATAACCTGCTGAGGATTTTCGGAAGATCAAATAGTATGTCGAAGACTTTGGTGAAACACATGAACAACTGGGGAGAAAGAAATCATCGGTGTGTGTGAGGATTAATTTGTTGGTGTGTTCAGGTGTGAAGGAACTGCAAGGCAGTAGGCACAAGGATTCTCGGAACAACAGAGAGATATTCGGTATATCTTGTAACTATAAGATAAACGGGGAATGATTGTATCAATGGCAAGTGTACGTATTTATCCATAGAGTTATTTTGGTGGTAGGGAACTGCAAAAGCAACGGGCACAAAGTCTCGAGAGAATACTAGAGAGTATCTTCGAAATCTTCTGGTGCAGCAGACGATCATCGGTAATAAAGTGCTCTCCGGGTGAAAGTAATCATGAGATCCTAATGTTAGATTTAGCAAAATTCATTTAACCTGAATAGAAGAGAGACCAGAGTCCCAGAGTATAGACGAGGAATAAAAGATCCTAATACCACCCAAATGGCGACGTGGGCCCGTAAGACACACAACCATGTTAGTAAAAGTTTTGCAATGACTAGACTCAACTTCGGCCAAGGAGTTGGAAGGGGGATTCCTACAGGCAGTCGGCTCTGATACCAACTTGTGACACCCCCGATTTGACCATACACTAATCATGCACGCAAATGTGTACGATCAAGATTAAGGACTCACGGGAAGATATCACAACACAACTCTAGACACAAATTAAAATAATACAAGCTTTATATTACAAGCCAGGGGCCTCGAGGGCTCGAATACATAAGCTCGAATACACAAGAGTCAGCGGAAGCAACAATATTTGAGTATAGACATAAGTTAAACAAGTTTGCCTTAAGAATGCTAGCACAAACTGGGATACAGATCGAAAGAGGCGCATGCCTCCTGCCTGGGATCCTCCTAAACTACTCTTGGTCGTCGTCAGCGGCCTACACGTAGTAGTAGGCACCTCCCGAGTAGTAGCAGTCGTCATCGACAGTGGCGTCTGGCTCCTGGACTCCAACGACTGGTCGCAGCAATCGGGTATAGGAAGGGGGAAAAGGGGGAGCAAAGCAACCGTGAGTACTCATCCAAAGTACTCGCAAGCAAGTAACTACACTACATATGTATGCATTGGTATTAAATGAAAAAGGGGCAACATATGTGGACTGAACTGCAAAATGCCGGAATAAAATGGGGATAGCTAGTCCTATCGAAGACTACGCTTCTAGTAACCTCCATCTTGCAGCAGAAGAAGAGAGTAGATGGTAAGTTCACAAGTAACATCGCATAGCATAATCCTACCCGATAATCCTCTCCTCATCACCCTGTGAGAGAGCGGTCACCGGGTTATATCTGGCACTTGAAAAGGTGTATTTTATTAAGTAGCCGGTTCTAGTTGTCATAAGGTCAAGGTACAACTCCAGGTCGTCGTTTTACTAAGGGACACGACTATTCGAATAGATAAACTTCCCTTCAGGGGTGCACCACATTTCCCAACACGCTCGATCCCCTTTCTCCGGACACACTTTCCTGGGTCATGCCCAGCCTCGGAAGATCAACATGTCGCATCCCTACCTAGGCACAACAGAGAGGTCAGCACGCCGGTCTAAATCCTATGGTGCAGGGGTCTGGGACCATCGCCCATTGCACACCTGCATGTTGCATACGCGGCCGACGAGCAGACCTAGCCTCCCTTATATAAGAGCAGGCATTCCAGTCCAACCCGGCGCACACCGCTCAATCACTGACGTCACTAAGGCTTCGGCTGATACCACGACGTCGAGTGCCCATAACTGTCCCCACGTAGTTGGTTAGTGCGTATAGGCCAATGGCCAGACTCAAATCAAATACCAAGATCTCGTTAAGCGTGTTATGTTGAAATAACCGCGAACACCGACTAGGTCTAGGCCCACCTCTCTCTTAGGCGGTCACAACCTGCCCTGTCGCTCTGCCACAAAGATCCACTCAGAGGGCCGTCGGGACAAACGCCCTCTTGGACCCAATCCGTGAATCACTCGCGGGTACTCTACGAGCCGACCGACTTTAGTCACCACAAGTATCATATAATATGTATATAAGTATATGCCCGTGATCACCTCCCGAGTGATCACGACCCGATAGTATAGCATGGCAGACAGACAAGAATGTAGGGCCACTGATGATAAACTAGCATCATATACAAAGCATTTAGGATTGCAGGTAAGGTATCAACAACTATAGCAACAATGGCAGGCTATGCATCAGAATAGGATTAACAGAAAGTAGTAACATGCTACACTACTCTAATGCAAGCAATAGAGAGAGAATAGGTGATATCTAGTGATCAGGGGGGGGGGGCTTGCCTGGTTGTTCTGGCAAGAAGGAAGGGTTGTCAACACCATAGTCGAACTGGGGTCACCGGCAGTCTCGGGGTCTACCGGAAAAAAGTAACGGAGGAAAAAATAAATAAATAATAGAGCAATCAAAGCAACACAAAGCATAACATGGCAATACGCGGTGCTAGGGGTTACCTAACGCGGTATGAGGTGATACCGGTGAAGGGGGGAAACATCCGGGAAAATATTCCCGGTGTTTCACGTTTTCGGACCGATGAAACGGAGGGGGAAAGTTGCGTGTTCTCTATGCTAGGGATGCGTGGTGGACGAACAGGCTGCGCATCCGGATTCGTATCGTTGTTCTTAGCAACTTTCATGTACAAAGGTTTTTCATCCGAGCTACGTATTTTATATTAATTTTAAAAGATTTAATTCATTTTTAGGATTTATTTAGTTATTTTAATTCAACATTATCCAGAATAGTGCGTGCTGACATCAGCATGACATCGGCAGTCAACAGAGGTGTTGACTGGGTCAAACTGACATGTGGGTCCCACTGGTCATAGACTGTTTACTAACTATTTGTTAACATTTAATTAGCAGGTTAATTAGAATTAACCAGTTAACTAAACAATGTTAATTAATTAATTAATTAATTATTCAATTATTATTTATTTATTTAATTCTTTTAATTATTATTATTTTTTAAAATTAATTACTTTTTTAACAAACGTTCTCCCGGTGGGCCCCCTGTGTCATAGGCAGGGGGCTTAGCGGGCGTGAGGGCAGCGGGTTATGGGCGACGAGCGCCAGCCCGCTTCGCAAGTTGCCAGGGGGCGCACGCCATGGGCGCGGCGAGGCCGGCCGCCTCAGGCGGCAAGGGAGAGGCCACGGCGAGGCGGGCTCGTCCGACCAAAGGTGAGGGAACGAGGCGACGCGGGAGGATTAGGCGAACGGGAACGCAGCAGCTCGGCACGCAGGGCGCGACGAGCGTTCTCGAGCGGCAATGGCGCAGCCACACATGGGCAGGCGCGTGTGCGTGGGAGAGTGTGCACAAGCAGGGCTAGTGGTAGCAGGGGGCGACCCTGGTGAGTGGGGCACACGGAGGCGAGGCGCGCGCGCCTGTGCGAACAGCGGGAAGAGCAGCAGTAGGTAGCGGACGAGGGCTCGGCCAAGCCGACGGCGAGCGCGTGGGAGGGTGCAGCGGAGCGAGGCGGGGGGTGCGAGTGGTGAGCAGCGGCGCGGGGTGGGCGCGGTGACGCGGCCGGGCAAGGACGGCGCCAGAGAAAGGGGCAGCCGTGCGGGGAGGCCGGAGCATCGCGGACGGCGCCAGCGACAGAGGGAAAGGGGGGAGAGGAGGGGTCCTCACGGTGGGTCGTAGGGGACAAGGCAGTG